>NC_141182.1:41785000-42032500 GCF_055505025.1 Bos grunniens | reverse complement strand
GTCCTGTCTCAGGGCTTCTCAGCATCCCTTGCAGGGATGACTGACATCCCTGGCTGCCATGTGCTCTCACGGGCGCTGAACACCCTTGTCTGCTGTGCTCGGAGAGTGTCGACTTGCTCCTGAGGCAGCATCAGTTGGCAGGGGAGTAGGCATGGCTGCAGCTGGGCCTCCCAGGTCCTATCTCCAATGCATGGTAGGGGAAGAAGCCCTCTAGTCCTTGCTGTGGGGAGAGAGGCATCCTTCCTGGTTTCTGTTGGAGCCCAGCTTTCGGTCATCACGTCATTGTCGTCCACAGCACACCGTCTGGCTGGGCCTGGTAGTCACCCACGAGGCAGGTCCAATGGGGCTGGGGACTGTGTAATTCCCCGATGTGGGCATGGGGCTGGAGGCTATGAGAGAGCTCAGGCACTGTGGAAACAGCCCTGACCCAGGACAAAGACATTACCTGATTTACAGGTGAACCCTGAGGCACGTGGACGTCAGTCATTAGCCCCAAGTACGTGCTGGTAAGTGTGTCGGGCCAGGACCAGATGTCTGGACTCCGAGCTTGATCCCCTTCCCACAGGGCTCATTTCTGATAGTGCCCAGTGTACAAGTGCTCTGCTTGGGTAGGGGGCCTATCCAGGCAAGGGGCAGGGGTCCCTTCAGCCCCCCAGGATCTTCCTTGTGTCCAGATGCCCATGGCCATGCATCTGAACATTCATCTGACCCTCAGCCCATCCGCCCAAGTCAGGCAGACTCCCATGTCACTGCCGGTATCCTGGGTGTCTGGGAGAGATGGATGCGTGTCACTGGCAGATGTGTGGGGACAGGAAGCTTTCCACAGCCTTGTGTGCAAGTAGCATGCGATGCCAGGAATGTCACTGCCAGTATTCTTGCTGGGTGTCCTGGATCCAGAGATGACATGCTTGTATCTCAGACCCTGGCATGTCCTTCTAGCCCTGCAGACTCAGTGACCAGGCTGCGACCAGGCTGCGATCAGTGGCCACGCACAAGAACCATAAATCGGATATGAAGCATCCTGTCTTTAATTGATAATGGCTTCTTGCAAAATTTACATTTTTATTAGCATATTTATTAATATTGAGGTTTGATATCTGCAACTGCCCCAAAGTGGAAATTCATATCTTTTCAACAGGAGCCTGCCAAATTTCCTTACAAATCTGGAAACTTGGAAATTTTAAATAGCAAATATGCTTATTATCTGGGGGGCCAGGTCTCTCACCATGGTCTAGGGATGTGACAAGAGCTCCTCGTTCAGAGCCCCTTCCAGAACCTTCTGTGTCTGTTACATGCTCCTGAACAGGTGGAGCAGCCTGTTCCCCAAACCTGGCATGCTGTTTGACATACCGGCATATACCACATGTGCTGCCTAAACATTCTTATTTACACACGCTTTAACTCAAATAAATTTATTTTTAAAAGGAAAGTGTAGTGTGTTACTCCCATAAATGAAGACCCAGAATCACTTGCCATAAAGAGAAAATAACCATAAAAATAAATGCAGTGAAATCAAACAATGTCATTAAATTCTAGCTGGATTCTCTTGCCTGCCTATGTCCCACGTCGAACGCCTTAGCTCTCTTTGTAAAAAGGGAAGATTCACCAGTGTTGGGGAGGTGTTAAAGACCAATAGTACCTCTCTGGTACTTTCTCCCTGAAGCGATCAGAAGGAAAAAGAAAGGACAAGGGATCTTACCGTGGGCTTCAAGGTGAACCACCTAATATGTTCTTGTACCCCTGGTGGGGTTCACCCCATGTGGCGAGGTAGTCTGGGTTTCAGTGAATGCTGATGTCTGTTGGCTTCTCCAAACGGTCCTCAGCCTGTAAAGGGTTAAGGACTTTTCCTAGAGGCAAGTGCCTTTTCCAAGGACAGTAGGAAGGGGGAAGCGGGGTACTTCAGAGAGCCAGAACATTCAAGGAAGCAATAGGAGAGGACCCCACAACATGTCCAGACAGAGAGCCATCTGCCCGGATGGAGGTGTCCTGCACAGAAGTGTCCACTCTGTGTGACTGTTGAGCATTTAAATGTGACAAGTGAAGCTGAGAAGCTGAATTTTAAATTTATTTAATTTATTTAAACTTAGTCACATGGACAGCACAGCTTTAGAGCTTCCTTTTGTGGCTCTGTGCTGTTTCTCTGACCAGAGTCTGCCGATTCATAGTTTCCAGCCATGGGAGGGAAGGATGGGCCTCTCTAGAAGCAGCGGTGTGCACAGCACATAGCAACATGCAAAACACTTGTCTCATCTGCTGCCCCTCTCATAGCAACCCTGGGAATAGCTGGCGTGGCCATCCCCTTTTAAAGATGAGGAAACTGAGGCTTAAAGGCCATGAGATGGGGAGGCCAGGATGCAGAGGATGGCCACACTCGCCACCTCCCATCCCACCTCTTGGCCCTGCATGGACCTGCAACAGCATCGCATCTTCCCATTCCCCTGCTTGGCCCAAGGACCCTGCACCTTGGTGTGGAGCCGACGAGTGGGGTAGAGATACACATTCCTGTCATAGCCCCTCAGCTCCTTTTCACTTCATCCCCGATGCTGGGAGGTCCTGTAGGTCCACGGCCTCTCTTCCTACAAGGAACAAATCTGTACAGTCAGAGGCCAAAGACTTGTCTCTTTCTCTTGCTTCCCGCCTTGAAGACGATCCTGCATGAGAAGGGCAGACCAGGGTACAGCCCAGCTTTGGAGCCCCTGTGTGGTCTCTGTTTTTTCCTTCCACTCTTTCCCACCTCCCAAGACATAAATGCTCCTGATCTGTCCTCAGGGTTAAGAGGTAGGGTGGGGAAAGGGAGAGGAGAGAGATTGATTAATATATCCCCAGTCAGATTGTTGGGTGGATTAATACATACCCTCCCTATCTTCCATCCTTCCCCCATATTCCCACCCCAGCCTTTTCCACATGTGTGAGGGTAGCCCAAACAAGGTGGTGCTTAACTCAGAGTCCACCTGGCTTGTGGCTGGTGGAATTCTTAGCCTGAGATGGAGAGAGGTTTTTGGTTGGAGAAAGGTTTTTAGTTTCCATGCTGCCAAGGCGACCACCCTCCTCCCTGGGCTCAATAAGCTGAACTTGTTACACAGGCAAGGGTTTCCTGGATATTTAATGACTCCCCGGTACAAAGGGCTGGGCCCAGTAGAGGGACTGGTCCTCCTGTCATCATGCAGATCCTGCCTGCCCTTTCTTGTCTTCCCTGGTCATCTGTGCTCATAGCATAATTTCTGTAACCCAAAAAAGAAAAAACAACCCTGTTCTTTATTGAATGTTTGACACGTGACAGGCACTGTTATGTGCTTAATGTGTGTAATGCATTAATAACTCTCAGAAGAGGATGCTTTTATTCTCAACTTACAGGTGAAGACTCAGGAGCTTTTGTAACTTTCCCAAGTCCTCCTGATGCTCAGGACAGAATGGAAGAATCTCACAGAAGGACCTGTGAGATTGCAGGGTCCTTAGCATCATGCTGTATGCACCAGAGAGCACCACCATCTCACCCAACCTTTTCTCTGTGTTTGTTCTCCTTCTGGCCCTGAGCACTGGGCCCCCAGGCCCCATCCATCTATCACTGTAGCAGATATTTGTAGATCATCATGGATGCCAGTGCCTGGGGTCACCATTATACAAAAAGGAAAAGGAAGTGCTTGTGGAGTAGCTCCATATCCCTTAACGCTCACCTGCTTGGGGAGATGATGGGGGAAAACTGTGATTTTCTTCTCCTGGTGCCCCCATACTCTCTGCTTTGGCTAACTCAACTCTTAGTCTTCACTTTTCCATCCACTGGAATCTGAGAAGCAGCTTGTAAGGAAGAGAGGCTTATTTTCTGGGACCAGGGTGGGGGACGGACGGAAGTTCAGGGCACTAAGGTAGAGGCTTGGCAAACTATGGTGTTACAGTGTGATGAATGGGACTCAGGGTTCAGGGATGGGGGAGACATTGCTCAAGCCCAAAAAAGGAAAATGCACTTGTGTGCACTTGCCTGTAATCATAGATTCCTCTGAGGGCACCAGATTACTGGAACATGTGTTTTGTGAATTGTTGGAACAATTGGAAGTATGTTGAGCACCTGCTCAGACCAGTGCTGGCAGATGCAAGGGTACCCGGATAGGAGGTGCTCGAGGAGGTCAGGGTGCAGAGGGCATTGCAGACAGAAACAGATAACTCTGAGTGTGGGTACCGTGTTGGAGATGGATATAGGCAGGATGGGAACACAGAAGAGATATGCCTCACTCATCCCTGGAGGTGAGAGAAAACTGGGAATGGCTTTCTTAAAAGAGGGTGCCCAAGCTGAGTCTTCGGGAATGATATGCCAACAACAGTCTTGATGCCAGCAATCTTTCCTCTTTGTGCCACATCGTCTAGTGCTTTGCAAGACCATCTACACTGGGATGACTAGGAGAATGCTATGCTTTCTACACTTTTGTCATTTCCTGCCTAGACTTTGTGGTCTGGGAACTATTTCTGGAACTTTCTTTGATTCTTTTGTTGATCCAGGATGTTCGTTCTCATTGACTTGATGGTTCCCAAAGCCAGGAAATCACTCACGTGATGTTCCTCAAAGTGAGTCTCCATTCAGGGATCCCTGCTCCATCACGGGGTGGAGTTGCCCTGCCTTGGCGTCCTGTCCTTAGAAAGTATTCTGTCCACATCATTGCAGAAAAGATACAGTCCAACTGATCTAAGCCCCACTGGAGCCACATTCCTCTTTGCAGACAAGGAATTCAGAGTTTGTGCTCTCTCTCCCTTTCATCCTTCTGTTCTTTTATCGCCTACCCACCCACTTCCTTTCCAGGGGTCAGCCCGTATTCTGTCACCAGCATGGGTGATGGTGGCACCGACAGGCCTTAGGATGGCCAAGTCCTGAGCCCAAGGCACTGAATAAGGGGATGCCCACTGACATGCTGTCTGCTGGAATGACCAGGGACACTGCATCTTCATGCTGAGCAAAAAGCCCGTATTCCAGAGGCAACTGGGAAGAACAGCAGGCCCCACAGATTAACAGCATCATGGTCATCAGCTCACAGAAGGGGAGCTCTGTGGCCAGCCTCAGAGAAGATGGCAGGATGCTGGGCATGGTGAGTGGGCCCCTCCTGCAGAGGTCAGAGGTTTGGATTCTAGTCTCAGCTCTGCAATGAACTCCCTGGGCTGTCTTCAGGCAGTTCTCCCCCTTCTTTGGGACTTGTTTCCACCTTTATTAAATAAGGTGTTGGACCTGCTGCCTATCTGTGAGTTCCTGCTACTTCCTTCATTCTAGAATGACATGATTCTGAGTAGCCACAGCCAGAATTTCTGCAGGGATCTCTGATGCTATGTCCCTGTTGCTCTCCCTTCCTGAGCAAGAGCACTGAGTGAGTGGAGATGACTGAGTGGGGCAGATTCCTGGCACAGTGCGAGTGGAGGATTGCTGCCTCCGGTCCTCATATGCATCTGGCCAACAGAGAATGGCTACTGGGTTAGTTATCCCTTTACGGTTCCCCTAGATACCCACAGAGCTCTCAACCGCCCAGGGAAAGAAGCAGACCCTGAAAGCCCCCCACACTTCCATTTCCGGGAAGGATCATGAGCCAGTCTCACAGGCTTGGAGCCCATATTTTTGTTGGTCCAACCAGAGAAGGAAACAAACAGCTGGACCAATTGTGTCCCCCAAGCTGTGGGCTCCCCAGCAATGACTTCTGAGCTGTCTTCTGTTTTGTGGATCGGATGAAAGTTCGGCTGCATTTTTTTGTTATTAATATTATGACTTGATTAAGGACACAGTAAACCCTGGCCATGATTTTTATCTACCTGCGGTAATATTTCTCAGTTCTAATTTCAGGGATTAGCTTGTTTTCAAATCACGGGATGAAGGACAAACCTGGTCCCATAGTTGACTTGACTTGCCAGCACAGACAGCCGTAACCACCACCCACCATTGACAAACAAGCTGCTAGCCACCCCTGCGTGTCAGCACCATGGGAAGAAGCCCTGAGACCATCGGAGTGGGAGGCAGAGCATTAGGGATTTCAGTTCTGCTTTATTTTCAACTTGAAATGGAGGAAAACAGACAAAAAACAAATAAGAAAGCTAAACAGTTGCGTGAGAGCTAGCAATTTGCTGGGCTCCCGATGACAGACACTGCATTATCATAATTGTCTCTTCTACATGGTAGGACAGAAAAATAATAATGTCATTTTATTTATAGCTGGGGTGGCCCCTTTATGAGAGTCATACAAGTTTCTGCCAAGTGGAGTAGGTCAAATGACATCTTTTGATCAGGCCTGTCCAAAGAGATCAAAGATGAATGGCAGGTAATGGATACCCAATGACAAACCAAATCTAAAACAGAAATAAGGCTGCCAGAGCCTGCCAGTTACCCATTAAAGGCCCGCCTAAGGAAGGCAGGCTGCTTGACACGTTGGCCGAACACCTAAATCAGCCAAGCGTCAGTGCTAAAATTGTGTATTATCATTGGAAATGGCTATTATTTCCTCGGTAACATTTCTGTTAAGGCTTTGTTTGTGTACGACTGACCCGCAGTCAGAAGTGGAGTTGGAAGGAGGCAAGCCCGAGGGGCTGGTGGAGCGCCCTTGGCTTTGGCCATGATCTGGTTTTAATCGTGGGATCCTGAGGGGGCAACACCCTTGCCTCTGCATTCTGCTCAAGTGAAGAGGTGCTCCGTTTACAAGTGGGAGGGTGGGCCGGCTCCTTGGTCTGTATCCTCTGCATCGCTCCATCTTCTCCTGTCTTCCCAGACATATGCAGCTGGGCCCATCACAGCTCACACAAAGCCCAGAACTTTCCCAGAACACAGGGTGAGCAGAAGCACAAACAGATGGGGAAAAAAATGAGAGTGGTCCCTCCCCAGGCTGAGGGAGCAAGGTGGACACGGGGCCGTTGACACAGTCACTACATTTACACATTATCAAAGTGGGCAGAGACGGCCAAGATTATGGAAATAAATGCTGTGCTGTTTTGTTTTGTTTTGTTTTCCCCTTTGAGCACTTGAGTTATGTAATTAAGTTGGGCTTTGTAGAGATGTTATTTAAAAGGCTTTGGTGGGAAATGAAATTTACTATCTTTTTGTTTTTAATTTGCGGGGGTGGGATAGGGTGAAATACAAAGAAATATTCAAAAAAATATTTAGAAATGAGGGCTCCGGAAACTGCTGGAGAGAACGCTAAATCCTCCTGTCCCAGGGGATGCACAGGTGGTGCTGTGGGTAATTTTTTATTCTGCAGCGTATGCTGGAATGTTAAAAAATATTATTAAACATTGAAATGAGTATACTAGTTAACTAATTAGTATGTTTCTCTTTCTTTTAATAATCCCAATGCATTTTCTTTCTTTCCTACCACCATTTTTATACATGTGGTAACCCTAAAGAACATATTTAGAAGCATAATTAGTTATAATTAGAAGCAAACAAACCTAGCCCAGGGTATCTCCAATTTATTACAAAGCAGTGCAGGTAACGGTGGCAGCGGCAGAAACCTAGGTTCTCGCTTTTCTAGTGAGAATTGGGGTTTTTGGTATTGTAGATACGCACATACATGTGTGCACACATGAACCCTCCTAGGATCAAGGAGTTGCTTTTGCTTGGCTCTTGGAAGTTTCGTAGGCCTCACGTTTCTCGATCATTCTGCATTAACTCTGTCTTTAAGTACCGGAGACACTATGTCAGAGTCGTAGCATCATTCCTTGGTGATGAGAAGAAGACAGACATTTGACTGTGAGGCCTCTTGGCAGGAAATTTGGTAGGGAAGTCCCATCCAATTTGTCAAGCTCAGCAGTGGTCTCTGCTCCGCGGGAAGCTTGCAGCCAGGCCCCGGCGCATCACCTGTCTGGGAGACACCTCGAAACTCCATCGGGAGTGACAGGCTGCATATGCAGGACCTTCCTGGGAGCCAGGCTGCCATGTCTGCAGTCATTTGCTGTGGGGGGGAGGGCACACTGCTCCTCTGAGAGGCACCTTTGACATTTGACCCTGCCCTACAAAAAAGCTCTGACTCGCTTTGGTGGCTTCCACCCCAGACCTTCATGTAAATGAAAATTTAAACAAATCTGTGCTTATGCTGGCTTTCAAATGAAAAAAATTTTTTTTAATTTCTCTTGAATTATGTAAAGATGCATCACAAGATATTTACAATTTTTTTTTAAAAACAGATATTCTTTTTATATACTGATAAAATTGGAAACTTGGAAGCATATTTGGCAAGTGTAAACAGATGGTTAAAGATATTTGCTGGGAAGTATCAGAAACAGTTATTCCTGACTTGCCTGCTTGGCTAAACATTGCTCTAAAAAGTCAACTCACGGGGCACAAAGCAGGAGATGGAGTCCCACTTTGCTTCTAAACAGAGCGGACCAGGGCGCTGTTTCTTTTCTTTAGCGCCGTGCTGTCAGAAAAGCTTGCCCATGGAGCCCTCTCGTCTTTTCACTTACACGCTCCGTGAGGAGTTCTTTAGGAACTGGGCAAGAGGCTCTGTGTTGTCTCCTTAAGTCAGGATGCCTCCCTCTGAGGAAGCTGGGCATCCTTTACCTTTCTGTAAGTACGGTATGAAATTAGCACTTTTCCTTTGCTCTGAGGAATGCAGTCATTTTATTCATAAGAGCTCCATGCTAGGAGGTTCCCTTCAAAGGCAATGGATGCAGAGTTGCATAAAGGAAATTACTGGGAAGAAAGGAAGAAGAAACTGACAACGCCACCTTTTTTTTTTTTTTTAACCCCCTTCCAGAGAGCAGAATTCACCAACACAAAACATTTCACATAAGGAAATCAACAGTGCAGGTGATTTAGCAGAAAGCAGAGAATTTCATGAAACTATCTTCTAGTCAGATTTGTGGTGTCTGTGTACACGGGTGGGGGGTTGACTGGAGGTTGGGGTGGGGACGGGGGAAGCTGCCGTATTTTTTACAAGCATATAAAACACAAATGCTCGTGGCACTTGCTAATCTGAAATGCTTTTAGGAGAATTGTTCAGTAGCAATAATCTGTCAACAGATTACAATTTTGCTTAATTTTAATGTGGCTAACTTAAGATGGTTGTATAGGAAATTTATGCAACTGATCACAGTTATTAAATTACTGCATCTGCAAAGGAAGCAATCAAACCCCTTATTACAGTTGCTGTGAGTGAATGCTAAATGTCAAGGAGTTACCAGTGCGCTGCAGGGAATCACGCTCCAGTTAAAGATGCATAAAATATCAGCACTTTTTTAATGCTTGTGCATTCAACAAAGACTCCCATCATAATTAACTGGTATGGAAATAAATAATTTTTACAAACTACCTTAGAAACAGTTGTGCTACAGTTTTTGTCAAACTCTGCTGCTCTCCAGCGATATTTAAGCCCTTAGACACGCTCCCTTCTAACTCACATATGCTATAAAATATTTAAATCTCACAGAGAGGTTTCAAAATGATATTATAAATCCAACTCTCAGTGCTAAAAAGGAATTTATGATGATTAATTTAATTATACGTTTTAAGGTTTTGATATTTTAAAAACTTGAGATTAATTTTTTTGGTTGTGGTCCCAGTTTGATAGTTCGGGGAAGGGGCCTGCTTTCCATAAACAGCTGAAGATGCGCGTAGGGGCTGAGCTTAGCCAGAAAGGTGGAGAGTGAGAGTTCTGGGCACAGAAGCAGCATCCAGACCGGCTGGGTTCAGATCCTGGCCCTGCATGAGTAGTTCTGTCCCCCTGAGCAAGTTTCTCAAGAGTTTCCGCCTGTGACAGGCGAGTGGGTCTTACCATTCACAGCTCCACGAGCTTCTTTAGGGGAGTCTGTGGGGGAGGGTGTGGAGGGGCCAGGGGAGCATCTGGCCCTGGCGAGGCCTTGCTGGTACCTGGTTATCAGTGTGAAGGTCCCCACCTAGATGTTCACGAGAGCTCCATCATTCTGAAACCCATTCACTTTTTTCCCGAATAAATAGATTGCATGCCAGTCCATGTTTATTTATGTATTTATTTCTGGTTGCGTTGTGGCATGTGGTAACTTGGTTCCCCAGCCAGAGATCAAACCCATGCCCCCTGTAGTGGGAGCACTGAGTCCTAACCGCTGGACCACAAGGAAGGCCCCCTGAAACCCATTCACTTCTGCTGGCAGGGATCACGGGTGTAACAGAGGCCCCCACTCATCTCTGTGAGTGTCCATATTCAGCTGAGGGCTGCAAGGTTTGAGAAATCTGGCCTGGGAAACCTTCGGACCTTTCTGGGCACAAAGTGCTTGGCTGAGAGGAAGGTATGCAGGCAGGGATGGAGTGAGCATCTGCTCCAGCACCTAAAGGACAGATGTCACTCTGATCTGATTTGGTCCACTCAGTGACCCCGCAGTGATGGTTCAGCTGGAAGGTGGGGTTTTGAACAGAATCCCCCCTGCTCACGAGTGACTCTGGGCTGGGGTGGGAGGCTGCTGGCTTCCCCGTGGACCAAGTGCCGCTGACCAGCCAGGCCTGTTCCGTCCTCTTGGGAGAGGGTGCAGGCTGGGCCTTGTGGGGGTACCGTGGAGAGGAGCCCATTTACCTGTTTCAGGGTGTGTGATCAACAGCCCAGGGGTCCTTGATCTGTTTCCAGAGAGTTTTGGGGGTGATACTCTTGACGGGATGCTTGTTTGCCAGGAATCAGATGTTTAAATAGCAGACCCCACCCTCAAGGATGACGTTCTCTTGCCTGGTGTATTCATTTGGTGTCGGTTTGTTTGGAGTTGTTTGTTCAAATTTATTTAAAGGATAACTTTGTAGGGCAATCAGATTCATGCAAATGTCCATTTGTGCGTATATAGATGGCTGTGTGCATATGTGTTTATGTATATGCATTTGTATGTGTGTATATGTTTACATATGTATGTATGTGTGATCTATATAAAGAAATGAAAATGAACCCAAGTCACGTTACTCATCCATCACATCTTATTCCATCAAACAAGCAACGGGGCACTCAGAATCCGCCCTCACATTTGGCTTTTTTTAGAACCTTGGCTTCTGGACGCTTCTGTTTTGGCCTGTGGTCCCCTCAATCCAAATCTCTCCTAGAGTCTGGAAGTGCATTTTGAGGATGGGTGTGGCAGCTCTTTGCATTATTTTTTCTATAAGCAAATACATCCTTCTAAAGGTCAGGGAACTGTCTGTATGCTTGAGAATGGGGAGAAGACAGCTTTTACTTAAAACATTCAGAGTGTAGAATCCCTAAAAAGGAACTCATTTGTCTTAAATATAATGTAACACCAATTTCTGAAATAACCACCAATATTGGATCCCCTGGCCTGACTGTAAGTAGGTGTGTGTCCTGCATATTTCCTATCAAGCGGGTTGGATGTTGGGTGGAGTCTTGTGTCTGCTTCACACTAGCGTACTTCCCAGGGCACGGGTCACAAAGAGGTCAGCCCCTGGCCCCGAGGCCCTTTGGTGACCGTGAGTAGCAGCTCAGGGACTGCCTGGTCAGCCCTGTGTGGCAGAGTTTATCAGTTTGCCTCCCAGAACCTTGAGATGCCCAGGGAGCGGCCATCCTGCATGACCCACCCTTGCAGCTCCATCTTCTGAATGCGACAGACACACTTCTTGAGATGAAGGTGGTTTCAGGGATTTTCAAATTATTGAATGGACCTCTTGCCTGCTTTTGTGCATATTAGAACTGTTCTCTCGTGCTTGCAGAGCAGGGATCCCTGCGGGCCAGCTCATAGTCACCCTAACTGTTAATAAGATGTTCTTGGTGCTGCATGTAGAAGGGGCCCAGGAGACTTGAGTTCAAATCTTGGTATTCCTTGGTCAGCTCTGCGTCTCACGGGGACACAGTCTTCTCATCTGGGAAATGAGGGAAACACCAAACCTACCTCATGGTAACAAATAAAAGAAAAATAAATTAAAAAATGGTAACAACTTAGTGGCTGTCGTCACCATCATCATAGATTGTCATGTCAGATAAAACCCAGGCTGTGTAATTTGCCGGGAGCATTTAGAAGTACCTTTACCGGCACCTTGGATTCCTTCTAGCCTCCACAGGAGCTCCCTGGGGTGGGCCTTGCTGTGCCCTCCACTGGGCTGTCCCCACTCGATGCCCAGCATGGGACTAGAACCTTCGCTCTGGACCAGCTGGCTCTGCTGGGCCTCTCAGGCCCCATGTTGTCATTCTGGTTATTTCCGCATTGCCCTAATTGAGGCCGTATCTGTGTGATCAGGATGCAATGTCTGAACGGTGCCCCGTCCTGGCAGCTGCCATCCAGGTTCTCATTCCAACAGTTGCCCCTCTGCACCTATTGTCTGCTTCGTCAGATAAGATGACATTAGACATGGTGCCACTTTTCCCTTGGCTTGGAGGCGCTAGGGACTGAAGAGGGCCACGTCCTCCTCCCTTCACGTAAGGTGGGATCACAGCCCCTCACATCCACCTTGGGCGTCACCCGCTTCCTTTCAGCTGGATGAGCTGAAATCCCTCCACCATCCATTCCACCCCCACACAGGCCCCCACCCGTCACTCCTATTGTAGCCGAGAGGGAAAAAGACTTTTAAGGATTTGCTAATGGTAATGAAAACTATTCTGATATAGCATTAAGGATTTTGCTCCTGAAATGTGTTTAATGTAAATATGCTGTCAGAGACCCTTCAAGTAATTGACACAAGCAGATGATTAGCAGTGTTCTCAACGGTGTTTTTGCATAATCTTACATTTTGACAGAACTCCTCAGCCGCGTTTTATTGTCAGTGCTCCGCCATCAGGAGGACTTCCTTCCGTGGCAGCACTTACTTTGTCATTATGCATCTTGTAAGAGGTCATTTCTCCTGCTCTGTGTGCTTGGAGGAGCATCATTACTTGGTTTGGGGAATGTCTTTCTATCAAGGAAGCCCTCTTGATGAGTCAACTTTTCACTAACTTGGCAGAAACTGGAGCTGCCACTTCCCAGCCCTGACCTGGGCTTGGGGAACAGCTGCAGACAGCCAGGGGGTCAGCTCCCAGAGAGGTGGGGGACCCAGCATGAGAGGACAGTGGTCACTGTCAGCAGAATAGAGGCCTAGACCTGCCCTTGTCCCCATCTTTGCCCTGTAGCCCCACTCCCGGGAAGCCGTCCTCTGCAAAGCTAGTTGTAACCTACTTTCTGAGCTGGGCTTTTTTTTTTCCTTCCGTGTTGAATTGAGTTCATCTTTGGTGATGTTAGAAAAAAAAAAAAATGGTGTTCAATTATAATCATATCTAACTGCCCCAAATTAAACTGCCTTGATCCATAAGCATTCATAACGGCATACAGTTAAGTTACATTAATAGTCAATATAATAAACCTTCACCTTTATTGAAGCTGCTCTTGTTTCTACAGCAGTTCTTTAATCTATCTCAATAGATTTCTGGTGTACAGCACATATAGATTGGGCCAGTGACAAGGGTTAGAGTAGTCTTGTAGAACATATACTTGTAGCTCTGAAAAGCCCACATTCATCAGAGGATGAAGTCGATCAGATTGTACCAGGATCAATGGAAGGCTTCTGGGATCCCTCTTAGGCTTGTAATGTGTTCACCTTCCATGGAGAGGATTCACACACAGATACACACACACCCTCTCTCTCTCTTTCTTTCTCTCTCACACACGTACGCACCCTCTGTCTTAAAGCCATTTATCTCTGAATGTCAAATTGCAATAATTAACCATTATTGATCTTAAATTCAATTAACTTCATTAACACAGGTCATGATGAGGGTGCTTGTAAGGGAAAGGCATTTGACAAGTGTCTTTGCTCATGTGACATTCCGTGTTCACCATGCTGGCTACAGACTGTTCAGACTTCCTCTCAGAGAGGCATAAAGGACCACTCTGAGACACGGACCCAGGACTGGGTGAGGGATCCATGCCAGGGGGCTTGTGCAGCAGGAGCTGGGGGCACTGCAGGGCTGCGTCAGGCACCCTTGAGAAATGGAGACACAGGCGTTTAAGGCTCCAGTGTTGGGACATGCTGCCTCGGTCCCCAGGTGCTCACCCCACCTCTTGCCTGACCATGTTGTCTTGTATGCCACAGCCTAGTCACAGCCATTGTGCAGAAACTTCCAGGGTTTGCTTGTCTCAAAAATCAGCCTTTCCATTTGTATTTTCACATCAAAAAACCCAAACCAGACCAAAAAACTACTTTCCCTTTTGACCAAGGAGAAGAGGAAAAACACCAGATCCCACAGTTGGGACCAGCAGAGGGCTCTGGGCACCCCCCACTGAGTGACATTTGCTCCTTTCCTTACTGTGTATAATTTGTGTTATTTAATTTTCACGATATCCCCCCCTCCCCACACAAGGTCAGTGATATCACCCCATTTACCAAGGGTTGCATGCCACACTGTTCAAGAAAAAGGGACCTGTCCCTCTATGTCCTCACATTTAAGCAGTTTCTTTTTTTTTACTTTTCTTTTCTATTTTTTGGCTGCACCATGCGGCATGTGGGATCTTAGTTCCCCAACCAGGGATCGAACCCGCATCCCCTGCAGTGGAATCTGGAGTCTTAACCCCTGGACTGCCAGGGAGATCCCTTAGCAGCATCTTTCCTTGTGTCTTCAGGAGAAGAACAGAGAGATGCAATAGGAAAGCCTGGCTTCTGACTGCCCTTCTCGTTCTGAGTTTTCGGATCATGAGGGCTGTTTCCATCCCCTCATCTCTGTCTCTGAGCCTCCATCTCCCCGTCTGTTAAATGGGGACATCCGGGATGTCCCTTTCCCTCCCAGGTTGCTAGCTAGCTGGGCAGAGAGCCTGCACCGGAAGTCCCCAGGGATGCAGAGCCCCCATGGGTGTGCGCGTCCCGCGGGGCACGATGGAATGCTCCTGGCACTTGACCACTGGTTCTGGGTTTTTAATTCTTTGTGGAAACGCTGCTTGGCACTGAAGTATCTCAAGGAAACAACACCAAACAAACACAAAAGACCAAGAGGAAGTCTGCTTTCCATATTTGTGACATCTTTTCATTTGAAAGTTTGATTCAATTCAGGGAGATTTACCAAGCATCCAGCCTGGGCCAGGCCTGGTGCGGGGGCTGTGGAGGCCATGTCCTTGCCTGCCTGGGCCTAGTCCACTGTGGATGCGAGTGGCGGCAAGATCCCTGGAGAACTGTAAGCACACAGGGGTCAGAAGGACCGGCTGAGGGTGGAGAGGGCAGCAAAACCCCACCCAAAATGGGACGTCAGCTGGGCATCCGGAGGTGAGCTATTCCTGTCACGTGAGCAGAGGTGCAGAGGGACCTTCCCTGGGTACTCAGGAGGCACCATGGGAGCCGGGAGGTGCTGAGGTCACAAAGGTCTCAGGGCTGCCTGAGGAGCGGCATTTACCCAGGAGACCCTGGAGAGGGAGCACCACCCAGCCCTGTCCCCAGGCCAAGCACTGCGTCCGCTGAACCGTCTCAGGAAATGCCTGCGGGTCCCCACTCAGGCCCCATTGCAGAACGGTGGGTGTTCAGAGTCTTAGGAGCACAGTGTCTGGGGCTGCCCTTAGGGAATGGCAGGGAACAGCCCGCAAAGCCAGTGGCAGCCAGGGGACGCATCTTCTGGTTTGCTGTAAGGACTTTCTCGCCACCTCAGAGCCTAGGATTTCTGGAGCACCTGTGTTAGACTTCCCTGGCGGCTCAGAACTTCCCTCGTGGCTCAGATGGTAAAGCATCTGCCTACAATGCAGGATACCTGGCTTCAGTCTCTGGGTCTGGAAGATCTCCTGGAGAAGGAAATGGCAACCCACTCCAGCAGTCTTGCCTAGAAAATCCCATGGATGGAGGAGCCTGGGACACTACAGTCCATGGGGTCGCAAAGAATCGGACACGACTGAGTGACTTCACTTTGTGTTGGACTCAAAAATCCAGGCTCTAGAGCCTTTCGTTGGCCCTAAGAAGGAATAGGACAGGAGAAGGAGGAGTGGAATAAAGCAAGTTGTGTGCCTCTCTGTACCTTCTGGCTGTCTCATTCCACCCTGAGGTTACACTGCAGGCCTCCTCCCCAGCGCTCCCCCACTAGTCACACAGACCCCCTGTCCCTGCGACGTTCATCTCAAGGGCTCAGAAGAGTCCTTGGGGTGATCCCAGAGCTGCATGGAGGAGCATCGAGGACTCTGCCCCATGAGAGGATGGGGCTGACCTGGTGGCAGCTGTGATCTGAAAGAAGTTCCACTGGCTCCCACCCGTGGTTGAAGGAGCCAGGCCCCCTGGGTAGTTTGGGTGTTACTACAGTTAGATGCTCGGGGAGCCCAGTAGCCTTCGAGGTTGGTGGAAGAGTGGCTGTCACCTGCTCCTTCCCCTAAGGTCAGTGGTTTCACCACAAAGCTCCCCCGTGTCTCTGCTTACCATAGTTCATCATGACAGGTGCCGTCCTCAGTAGAATGCCTTGAGGTAGAAGGAAGCAGAGGCCAGGGCTGCTGCTGGGCTTGTGGATGTCCCACCAGTCTGGTCCCTGAAGGCCTTGTGGCTTTGGATCCAGCCCGCAACACAGGAGACACACTCTCACCCCACACCTGCCGTCCTTGGATAAGTGAGCAGAAAGGGGCTTTGCCTAGTGTATGCTTTGCAGACAGTGCCCAGTACAGAGCCTGACACACAGGAAAATGTACTAAAAATACATTTCCTTTTACACATCTCAACATTTCACAATACATTCACAGATATGTGTGCTCGTGAAAATGTCAGACCAGGCAGAGGAGAGGCCCCCTTCCTCCCCCATCTCCTGCCATCTGCCTCCACAGCCATGTATCCCCTCTGGCACCCAGAGAATGTGCCCCACATCTCCGAGGGGATCCTTTTCCTGGGGTGCCCATCACACAAGCTCACACAGAAAACAGGGATCCGTGTTTGTGTTTCCGAGACTTGCTCCCTCCACTGACACTTACCAACACGTCTTAGAAATCGTTCCACGTCAGAATTTATAGAATCCTCTCATTCTTTTGAGGTTAGCATCTTACTCAGTATAATAAACAAAAAGATAGCCAATAAATAACGAGTGTAGAGGCCGATGAGTTTTCCCCAAGTGAATACGGTCGTGTAACCAGGATCCCAACCCGGAAGTAGAACATTTCCAGCACTCTGAGAGTCCCTGGTGCCCACTCCCGGTCACCAGGCCCCCTCCATGGAACTTCACAAATCAGTTTTGCCTGATTCTTGAAACTTGTTTAAGTGAATTCAGACAGTATCGTTCCTGCATCGTGTCATCTGTGAGGCTCGTCCCGTTGTTTTGGATGGTGGTTTGTGTGTTTTCACTGCCGTGCACCATTCTGCTGTACAGGTATCCTCGCGCTGTTGGTGGACATTTGGGGTGTTTCCAGTCTCTTTGCTGTTACGAATGATGTGCCAAAGGATGTTATGGTCCTGGTTTTTTGGTGGGATATGTATGCGTGTCTGCTGGGTAGTTACCTAGGAGGAAAACTGCTGTGGCCCACAGTGTATGTAGGTATAGCTTCAGTGGATCCTGATACATAGTTTTTCAAAGAGTTCCAGTTGCTCCGCATCTTAGCTGACACTGGTATTTGTCTCTTATTATTCTTGTAAATCGCTGCATACTATTTCATGGTATGGGTGTACCTTAGGTTGTTTATCCAGTTTTTTGGTATTAGAATTGTTGCTGAAAACACCCTAAACACAGAGCAGTTTTTGTTTTTTTGTTTTGTTTTTTTGTACATGTGTATTTCTGTAGTATAGATTCCTAGCTGTTTTAAGGAATGTAACAGATTTTCAATATTTATACATACTGCTAAATTACCTTTCACAAAATGACCATGACAAGTAATATGCTGACCGCTAGTGAGAATGCCACTCTCACTATGTAATGTTTTAAGTTTATTTCTTCTCTCCCCCTCTGACCCCCGGAAGGATGGTGATGTGTTGAGGGTTCTTGAATTTAGTACAAGAAACACATAAGTCAGACAACATAAACATCAGCGTAAATGAGTTGTTGTTGTTCAGTCTCTTAAGTTGTGTCTGACTCTTTGAGACCAGTTGAACTTTAGCACACCAGGCTTCCCTGTCCTTCAGCATCTCCCTAAGCTTGCTCAAACTCATGTCCAGTGAGTCAGTGATGCCATCCAACCATCTCATCCTCTGTCGTCCCCTTCTCCTCCTGCCTTCAATCTTTCCCAGCATCAGGGTCTTTTCAAATGAGTCAGTTCTTTGCATTAGGTGGCCAAAGTATTGGAGTTTCAGCTTCGGCATCAGCCCTTCCAATAGGTGAGACAGGGTATTTAAAGAAAACATGTAATGTGATGCCAACCAGCTATCAGGTAGTATTTATACATTGGTAGGGGAAAGCTATTTTAATAAATAGAAATGAAATTGAAGTCTATGGGTATTTAGGTCAAAATTATAAAACATAAGTTTATTTTTTTCAAGCTGACTAGGGAGATGACACCCTTGTCTTGGCTGTGACCTGTCCATTCAAATGGTAGTTACATTGTATTAGCCGACCCAGGTGTGTGCTCTGTTCGTGCAGTCTGGATGCTGGCAGAGTGCTAAGTGTATACGCAGTCAGTGCTGGCTGAGTGCCTGTTGAGTGCTGGGTTGTAGCTGGCCAATCACTGCCAAGGTCACTGGCCTCAGGAAGGTCTCCCTGTCCAGGTGGCTACCATGCTGGTGCCCAGGGAAGTGATGGAAAGGCTGGGCTTCTCTGGGGTCAGTGGGAGCACTCTCTTTCCCACTTTTCCTGTGATCATAAAATGAGGAACCTTGTCAGGACTCCTGAGAAACACTGTGGCCTTGACTCTCTGCTTAGTGTTCTGGGAAATGGTCGCGAGGGTTCGAACATGAAGTGGTGTAGAGTCAGGAGGACACTCGGGGCTGCTCTGCTTGCATTTGAGAGTGTGGAGGGAGCTGTTGGGAGCTTCTGCCTGAGGTTACACTTGGTCTGTGTGGTTCTTAGACTCAGCAGTGCCTACCAAACTCTGTGAATTCAACCAGGAGTTACTCAGACAGCTGACCTGCCAGGCGGTGTGAAGGACGCAGAGGTAAGGAATGCCTGGTTCCTGTAATGTATATGGAGAGGCCCACTGCACCTACTTAGCCCTGGGAAACACTATGAGAGATGCCAGTAGGGATGTTCAAGTAATAATGCCAATAAGCATTCCTGAAATGTGTCTGGAGTTTAGAGGACTTTTCTATCCATTGTCTCATCTCTGAGATTAAAGAGACAGGTGAGAAGAGATTTCCTGGGGGAGGTGGAATGAGCAGGGTTTTGGAGGGCAGGGCTGAGGATGTGAAAAGCTGAAGCATCATATGCAAAGTGGAAGAAATGATGTCAGCTAAGGCAAGGCCAAAACAGCATAGCGAGCACAGGTTAGTATGTGCATTACAGGGAGGAGGGCAGGGGAAGATAAACTTAGAAGGTAAAATGAAACTAGGTTATGCTGGCTTTGAATATCAAGCTAAAAAGTCTGTATGGGTGTGTGATCACAAGGGCATTCCCTTGTGATCTCTGTAACCAAGGCCATCTTGGCCATGTGAAAGTAAAGCCCATGGCTCTGAGGTGTTTATTTTGGTAACTTCTTATTCCTAACCTTAAAGTGTCTAGCATATATACTTAGTTTTGTATGCATGTTGGATGATAGGGTGGGTTTTTGGGTGGATGGATGGATGGTAGATGGGCAAATGGATAGATGGCTAGGTAGATTGATTGCCTCCTCTTCCATGTAAATATTTATTACTCTTTTTAAAAAGTCATCAAGTAACCTCCCTGATACAACAGTTTTGATGCTATGGAGAACAGCCAAAGAGACTCAGGGAGAATTTGAATTGTACATGTACAGGTATAGCCCATTTTGTAAAGAACTTTATAAGAACCGCCTCAGATTTTCCCCCAACCTATTGCCCAATTCTCATCTGTGGTTTTCCCGGGTTTTGAGATCACTGAGCGTGCAGATGGGTAAGAGTTTCTCTTTGTATCACAGTTGCCTCTTAGGGGACCACATACGTGGTCCTCCTTCAGGAAGTCCTGTGAACCAGAGCTGACGGTGTGTAAGGGTGTGTGAGGCATGACTCTGCTCAGCCATTAGCCAAGTGTTTGTGTGCACAGCTTGAAACGTCCCAGCACCTCTCCTGCCCATTGTCTGAGATCCCACTCAAGGTGAGAGAATGTCACTCTTGTCATTTACTAGACCCACTGCAGATTAGGATTTACCTTGTGGATTTTTGTAGAATAACAGAGAAAAAAGGCTACAAGGAAGAGGTTCAGACCCTACATCTCTAGGAGGACAGGGATCTTGGAAATATATGGAGCTCAGAAAGAGAAACGGGAATATGGGGTTCATAGCAAGTTTTACATCTTTCTCCTCCTTTGCAGAGATTTACCTCCAGAAGCCATGCTTTGCCTGATACCAAGACGAACTGATGGGGGTATCAACCTAGACCCCCCCACCCCAGTCACCACCACCAGGGAGATTACGGTTCTGCCCTGTCAGCTCCGCAGTGGGCTGAGCACTTCTGCAGGGTACAGGGAGTGAGAGTTCAGATGCTCCGTGAGAGTTGGTGGTACAGGGACCACTGTTGATTCACTCACTGGTTCATAGGCATTTGGAGCCAAAGACAGGGGTGATTCAGCTGGTCCTCAGCTGAATATTATTTACTCTGTCATCTGAAGGTTTGTCTGAGGCAATTGCTTTGCATGTGAGTGTGCCCTTGATATATTTGTTTTTCTTCGCAGTGGGGTTGAAGTGGGCTGAGTGTAGTTTCAGGACTAAAGGAGCTGGCTTCCCTTGCTGATCTCCAGAAGCCTCCCAGCTTCCTGGCCTCTTCTTTGTGTGATCGATCCATATGAGGAGGGTCCCAAGAAATGGAGCGAGGTTGTTCAGAGGGGCTACCAAGAGGGCTGAACACAGCTCTTTCATGGCAATAAGAATCTTAAGGAGACAAGCCCCAGAAGTGTCCTCCATGACCCCATGGCCTGTGGGGGGGCTCCCGGTTTGGCTTCTGAAGGCTCCTAGCCTTGTGTTCTCCACCACATCTAGAGGAACAGGCCATGGCCTGGATACCAGCAGTGGGGAGGTGTCCGCTGGATCTCACTGTCATTAGCCTCGTAGAGAATCAGCAGGAGCCCATCGTGGCCTGCACAACCGCTGGCCACTCTGGCTCTGCTGAAGGGTGGCGTTGCCTTATTCCATGCTGACTTGCTCTACCGATCAGCTAATGCCATGCTTTTCTTGGCATGAAAGCATTGCAGCTTTATCAACACAGGGACACCCAACCGAACAAGCATTCATCTCACACATTACATCAAATTAACGTGTACAAAATTAATATTCTTGACCTTGCTAGTGGGAAGCGCAATCAATCTGGGAGGTTGTCATCCCTCCGTGGCCAGCCTTCTGGAGAAGTCCTGACCATTAAGCCACCATTTTCCTTCCCAAAGAGCCATGCATCCCAGCCCCCCACCGCCCAGCCTGCTTTGGTCCTTTGGAGATTCTCCTGGTTCCTGAGAGGCTCCTGGTCTCCCTGGTACCATGCCATTCTTTCTTTGTCCCCAGAGGCTGTGACCTCTGTCACCCTAGATGGTAGGTGACATCTCTCGTGACTCTGCGTAGCCAAGTGGATGGAGAAAACCTGTGTTCTCTGTCGGGTTGTGACCTCCTGGGTACTGGCCATGAGCACTTCTTTAGAATCAATTGTTTCTCTCTGCTGCCTCTTTAATATCCTAACAGAGGCCCAACAGCTCAGTCTAATCACCTTGATATTACCCAGCGTATTTAGCTGAGCTCCCCTCTACTCCATCACTCACTTTCTTATGCTGTCACCTCACTCTTGGCTCAGAAAGGAAGTCTCCCATCAGTGCTGCTCCTTGAAATCCTTCCCAGCCAGCAGCCAGCAGCCAGCAGGACATATGTATCCCATCTTGATTTCCACCTTCTGCAGGACCCTGAAGCGACAGGGAGTGGGGAGCTGTCTGGAGGGTGAATGTATTGGTCATCCCTGGCCCAGGTCTGAGCATCCTTCCTGCCTCATTGCCCCTCACACCCTCCAGAGCTCCTGACAGCTCATTTTAGGGGCCCTCAGAACATCAGGGGATAACTCCGGGCTCCCAATCCCAGACAGAGCAGATGCTGTAGAACCTGGCTACACCCACAAAGGAGCCCTCCCTTCCTGTCACAATTAGATGTGCAACACATTCGCAAAGAAGAGAGAGCTGTGTAAAGATAACCCAGAGGGCACGGTGCACTTGGCCTGAGCCCTTCATAAAGCAGAGATTCTTTTGCGAATGGATCAGTCTGTCCCGAATTTCTAGGTGTGTTTAGAACAAGGTGAAACTTGTGACGTTTTCTGGAGACTTTGTACTCTTTCCCCCCTAAAGAGGTGACTCGAGGCAGAAGCTGACCTGACACGGGGTCATCAGTCAGCCTGGAAGAGACTGCCAGGTTGGAGGCTGCGGGAACACTGGCGGCCAGAGGGGTGTGGCTCTAACCACACCCCCAGGGGTGGGCGGAGACTGGGAATCTCCAGCCTAGGGGAGTGGTGGGCGGGGCTGTGGGTGGAGCTGGGCTTGATCCAAAGCCCTAGGGCTTCCTTCCTGAAGTTGACCCAGGCCTGGGGGCGGGGCCGGGGGGGGGGCCCCCGGGGGTGGAGGGGGGCGGTGAGAGTACACGCAGGTGCTGGGTCAGGAATGTTAATGTTAATATTGTTTAAGCTTTCTTTGCTCTTCATTTTCCTCTCCTTCCCTTTCTTCTCTGGCTTGCTTTCTTTTCCACAGCCCACACCTTCAGGCCGCCAGAGGGAAGGGGATGGAACCCGAACCCCATGGGGACCTCTCATCCTAACAGTCCCTGCTAGGTCCCTCTGCCCCTTTCCCTGAAAGTCAGCTGGAGAATCTGGGGCTCTGGGGACCATCACCTCACCTTGGAGACTTCCTTTTCAAGCAGAGGACTTAGCCTAGAGGCTGGGCCAGAACCCCGTCTTGGGTGCGGTCTGCCAGGGCTCACGCACTTCCGTGGAGTCTGTGCACCTGTGTTTGCAGAGCCCTTTTCACTTGGGAAAGCCCTTTCTGCTCACTGTTTGTGACTTCCTTGTTTTGCAAACACCTGGGAGGCAGGTGTGGCAGAAATTGCTTCCCTTCCTCCCTCCGATTCGTGGGGAAGAAACTGAAGCCCAGAGACTTGAAGCCAGTCTCATGGTCATTTGGACAACACAGGGCAGAGCAGGAGCCAAGACCCAGTTTAGTGTCTGTGACCTTATTCAGTTGAACAGAAAATCGTGCAACACAGGAACACCAACAAAAACGGCAGGTTGTCTGAGTCCAGGCAGGTGCTCTTGTGGCCAGCTCTCCGCGTGGGGTAGCTGGGGCTTCCCACCTGTCCCCATCCCTATGGTTACTAGGTGTCTGCTGCTGCTCAGTTCTGGATTCAGGTATATGGGGGGAGCTGTTCAGAAGTGACCAAGACCCCTGTGATGATCTTGGCATGTTTCTGTATCCAAGCATGTTCTAGGACCCAGGTCTCCCCAGGCATTTAGGCAGGGTGTTTATTAAAATGCGAATTTGGTTCATTAACCATGCAGAGTGGCCTTGGCTATGAGGGGAGGGCAGGAGCAGAGTGAGCATGGCATGCATGAACCCTGAGAAGGGAGAAGAGAACCGAGTCTAGAGCCGATACCTTCTTCACAAGCTGTCCAGTTTCAGACTTGCTGCCCACACCTGCCTTTTGGGCAGTTCCAAGTCTCAAATGTGATCATGTGTGTGAGGGCCTGAGAGGGGTTCCTGGCGTTTGCTGAGGCCCTAGCTCAGGGGCCTGCTCCTCCTGAGGCTCCCCTGGCCAGGTTTCCTCTGCCCACGAAGGCCCAGATCATCTCTGGGGCAGCAGCAACCTCTGTGCCCAAGCCATGTTCCCTTGCGCTGCTCACCAGGTTTGGCTGAGCCTTTAACTGTCTGCTTGGTCATGCCCTCAGCTGGTTAAATTACCCTTAAAATAAAAAATCGCCTTATGTCTTGAGAATCTGAGTGCTCAGGAGAGGCTGAGACAAGGCCTGAGTCTCCAGCCACGGAAATGACCCACAGCAGTGCTGCAGGGCTCCGTTCCCCATGCCATCCTTGCACCGAGACCCCTTGTTCAGGTCCTCCCCACCACTAGAATCATCTCTTCTCCTGCCTCTTCTCAACTTTGCATCGCTGCTTTTCTTTCTCTCCTTCCCTCCCTCGCACTGCCCTTAGTGGTCTCTCTCTGTCTCTATTTCTCCATCTCTCTGTCTCTTTCTGCCTCTGTCTGTTTCTCTCTCCATTTCTGTGTCTCTGTTGCTCTCTCTCCGTCTCTCTGTCTGCTTCTGTTTCTCTCTCTGTCCCCTCCCAACACCACCCTAGTCCTATAGGCTTCTTCCCTCTTTCCTCCGTCTTTCTTGCATGATTCTTTCTCTGCTCCCTGCCCCCCACTCTCTCCTCTGCCTTCTCCACCCCTGACCTTCTTCAGCCCCACCACCTCCTCTCCCTGCCTCCTGTCCCTTCTCCATCACATCACCGAAGATGAGGATGCCCTGAACCACGGGTTACAGGTATCCTGGACCACCTGTAGGGAAGGGCAGGGAGCAGAAGTCTGAGGACGCTTTAGCCAGTGAAGCTGCCTGCAGCTTCCCAGGCAGTCTTGGGAATTTGAAAACAGTGTTATAACTTCAGAGGGCTCATTTCAGCCCAGAAAATGCAAAACTCCACAGGACAGTTTACTTTGAAATCGCTTCTGGGAGCAGGGCACAGCCACACACCCTTTCCTTTCTCTCCAGCTCCCGCCAGTGTCCCCGCTCCCCAGCCCAGCCCCCACCCCCCCAAGGGTACCCTTCCTCTTCCCCTGCTCCTTCATCTCTTCCTTTGGAGAGAGACGCACAACAGAGCGATGAAGGTAATTCCCACTTGCCCAAAAATGAATTCCGTTATGCCCCAGCTTACTGTTTTATATTTATATCAAACGTATTAATTTCTCTTTACCTAGTGGTTGGGTTTAGTTAATGATGATAATAAATATTAATGAGGGTGCTGCTGCCTCCAGACCCTCTGATTGCTGCCCCGGTCAGCTCCTTACTCCTTGGACGTCGTGGGAGGCATGAGCACCTAAGAGCTGTGGGAGGGCACTCAGGACCGTCCTGGAGGGGCAGGACGTGGGACCTGCCCCTCCAGGGGACCCACTGGGTCAGTGCGTGGGACCCACTGAGGTCAGCCGTTAAGGAAGGCTCTGACGCAGCGGCCCACTCACTCTACACTCCTTCTGTGTGATTCTCTCTGGAGTTAGTCAGATCCCCTTGTACGCCCACTGACACCTGAGGGGTCCCTGCAGAGGGCTTGGGAGTATCTCATTTAACTTGTGGGAACTGCAGTTTCCTAGGCTGTAGAAAGGAAATCATTTGATCCACCTGCCAGGACCATTGAGAGGATTAAATGCAAATAGTTCAGAAGCATGCACATATTAGGTAGCAGTGTGATTTTTTTTTTTTTCTTTTTTTTCATTGCTTGACATTCCAGGGCGTTGCGCTGTGGAACTTTGGAGAAAGTCTCAGCAAGTGTGAGAGCTTTTATTTCTCATGAACGTGAGTCTCTCCCCAGAAGTCCCATTCAGTTCTGGGCATGCTAAGTTCTTGAGTTCATCCAGTTGTTCAGACATGTGTCTTTGGCCCTCAGCTTTGGAGAGATGGGTTTCTGTCTTACTGCCTGAAGAGCTTAGTTTACATTGAGGAAGAGATCAGACAGGGCTGTAGAGGGAGCTGTCACTGTAGTCAGTAAGGGCTCACGTCTTGGAGAGGAACTTTGTTCACTGAGCGATTTGAGGGAAGTGACAGACCCCGGTCCACCCTCTCTTGAGTCTCCACTCGCATGTGTTTCTCTCATCTTTGCACCTGGCAACTTGGTTTGAATGAGAGCTCCTCCCTGGGAGGAGGAGTACAATTCAGGGCCTCTTCTACTGAAGCCAGAAGCAGAAGTTTCAATTTTATTTGTTCAAGAGAAAACGGTGATGCTGAAGCATTCTTGGAGAGAGGTATTGGGGTGTGAGCACAGCCAGGGGTGGCCCCAGTGCAAGGAGATCACCATTTGTGGGGCTTCCACCCCTCTTCCTCAGAGTGGGCTTCTGGCATCCTGTCGCCCAGAGGCCCAGCCTCATGTTGCTCACACTCAGAAAACGGATGCAGGAAGAACTTCGGATCAGACCCCAGCACGTCTGGGACCAGCTGGAGGCTGGATCCATCTAGATGTTTTGGCAACTGTTTAGGAGGTTTGAAGAAGTCATCTACGGTGTTCATTTATTCATTCATATACTCATGCATTCATTCCATGGGTGTGTGTTTGAGTGGTTAATCTAGAGATTTTGGTGGTGTGCCTTGTAAAAAGAAGGGAGTGGGTGAGGTGCTACGGGGACAAAGTTGAGGTCAAGTCCCCCCGCCCCTGGATATTACCTTTCACTGCAGACCAGAGAGTAGATGGCTCACCCTCCTTTCTTTGAATCTCCCCCAGGGTTCCCAGCATGGGAGGCGGCAGTGCAGAGTTAGAGGCCGTGGCATGCTCTAGAAGCTGAGAGGCTGGAAAGGAAGCAGGACTGAAATGGTGGAGGACTCTGGGGTGGCTGGGAAGAGTTGGAGCTTTCTTCCAAGCCCGATGGCAACTGAGAGTGTTCATTGGGGTGACATGATCAGCCCGCTGATTGAACATCCAGTGGATTCTGTCTGGAGAATAGAGGGAAGGGGCTGGGGCTGGAGTAGGTGGGGTTCCTTAACGGGTGAGAGATGCTGGGGGCTGGCCCAGGCCTGAGTCAGAGGGGTCAGAGGCTGGGAACAAGCCTCTTGCTGCTGAACATGAGCTCAACCAACCCGTTTTCTAAAGGAGACAGCCAGTGTCTATTGCTCACTTCCTGTGTGCAGGATGTGAGAGTACAGATTGGGCCTTTGGCCGTGGAGAATCCAGACAGGCATGTGCATAAAGTTAAATAGCAGCAAGGGATCAAAGTAACCATCCACAGTAGCAAAGCCTCCTCAGGCCTTGTTAACCTGTGCACGATTACCTGTGAGGTCCAAATGGGGGGACAAGGCCTGCCATCGCCTCCCTGAGAGAAGGAGCCCCTGATAGCCAGCCTCGTGGGGCTAGCTTCTCACCCAGCTCCCCCGCACCCTCGGTGACCTCTTACTGTCCACCCAGACTGTGATGGAGACACCCAATCCCCCTCCCTCTTGGCCTGATCCGGGACGTGAACTGATCCAGTAAGGACGTTCCTCCTTCTCTCTGGCCAGGGACTTTGCCAGTTAGTGCAGAGCAGAAGGACAAGGGAGTCACTTGACTGCTGAGTGCTGGAAAGGAGCCAGAGTTTAGCAGAGATGAGCCAGAGCAAGCGGGCATGGCCTCACTTCTTTACCTTTTGCTCAGAAAAGCCACAAAATAGAGAAGCAGAGAAGGAGGGCCTGATCCGGCCGCAGTGACCTGTCATTTACAAATGGGGAAACGGAGTCCTAGAGAAAGAAAATGGTATTCTGGTGGGGGTGGAGCACGATCAGAATTGGAGGACTGAATGAACCCTTCCACTCTTTCCTGCCCTCTGCCATTTCTCTAGGCCCATTTCCACTTTCTCACTACTTCTTGAAGTTCAGTCATCGAGAGTGGATGTGATATTCTCAGAGGAGTGCAATTATCGCAAAACATGGAGGAAGGATTCACGCAGTGAGGTTCCTGTCAGGGCAGTGTGCAACGGTATTTAGGAGGAGCCTCAGAAGCCACGACAAGGCCAAGGGGTGCTGTGCGGGGTGATGCCGGGTGTCCCCAATCCAGGGCCTCTTGGCCCCGAAGCTTTTTGATTTTCTTCAGAGTAGGATTTGATTGTCAACTGCGAGGTTGGCCTTACTTTTCTTTCATTTTTAATTTCCTCCTCAGTCACCAGACTGATGACATTCTGATACTGCTGTGCGATTTACAAGGCATGTTGGAGTCCACTGGGGGCCAGCTCAGGGTGGGAGCTGATCAAGCCGATGATGGTGCATGTGTGTGTTGGGGGATGCTCCTGACAGTCTGCTGTCCCCCACTTCACTGTGCTGAGGCTTCCACGGGGCCCACACCGCTCCTGGGTGGCAGGTGGACTGGCAGAGCTACAATATTCCCTGAGCTGGTGGCCTTTGTGACCACCGTTGACTCTGGCTTCCAGCTGCCTGGCCAGATGGGGCCATTTCTGGACCCCTGCTTCTCCTAGCCTGAATTCCGTGGGAGCCTTGGTAGGTGTGGCTCGTGCTGCAGACAGCGGCTCCCACGGGGGCTCGGGGGTCTGCCCTGTCTACACAGGGCTGGGCTTTTCCTTGCACCTCTGCTGCAGGACACAGGCCACTGTGTTTTTGTCCTTCCTTTCAGACTGTGTTCCAGATGAAACCCCTTGGATAGGAACATTATGCATACTTGCTCCCAGTGCATTTCTGCAGACAGTCAAACCCAGCTCACCCTGCTCAAGCTCCTCTACAAGAGGAATGCAAACCTGCCTGGATGTTCTGACCTGGTCCTGCTGGGTGTCCCCTCACCAGGGTGACCAGCTGACCGGTTTTGCCCAGGACTGAGAGGATCCTTGGGATGTAGGACTTTTGGTGCTGAGACTCGGACAGTTCCAGGGAAGCTGTGACTCTTGGTCACTCTGCCCTCAGCCACCCTCCCTGCCAGTCCTGTTTGGTGTTTGAGAGCCAGACTTCAAGAGAATGATGAGCAGAGAGTGTTTGTGCAGAGGGGGCAATGCCTGCTTTCCTTTTTCTCTTCCGCTTCCTTTTCCAACATTCATCTTCCCCCTTATGGTCAGCACCATGGGCCCCCATGCACTGTGGCCCTGGGCCTTAGGAAAGAGTTTGTTTGGCATGTTCATTTGCCAGCTCCAAGTGCACAACCTCAAACTGAAGTCTCACTGCAGCTGACGGAGCAGGAAACTTTCTTCTGGTCATCTGCAGAAGGACATTCCACAGCTCGAGCCCAAGACTCTTGCTTCACTGTTTGCATCTGAGCAGAAGCAACCTGGCTTCTACAGCTGCATGTACCTGGACACTATTCCCATCAAGTTCAAATCACCTCAGTGCTGGGACATCAGTAGTTTTTCAGCTTAGAAATCTTGGTACTCAAAGGGGGACTTAGGAACACAAATATATCACTCTTGACCTGGATGGAAGGAGGTGGGGGGCAGTGGTGAATATCTGTGTGTCTTCCAGGGAGTCTTCTTGGAGTCATTTCACTGTTTTGTTTGTTACTTTTTCTAGTGTAGAATTGGTTTGGGGGCAAATCTTTAACATCATGGGAGTGAATACCACAAACAAAGCTTCCTTTTCTTTCCTAAGACTTTTCAATCAGCCATGCAATGTTAGCTCTTGTGGCATTCCAGCCTTAGCAGCCGGCCTTTGGAAGCAAACTGGTATTGAGGAGCTGACAAGAAGTTACTTTTCACCCCTTCTCTGCCTTAACACTTTCACTTACCACAGGGCTGGCCACGTCTATTAGTCACAAGACCCAGTCCAACTTGATTTACAGTGTCAGGCAAGCTCCGTAAGAAAAAACCAAAGTCACTGAATGCAAATTTAGAATGGAAAAAAAAAAAAAAAAATCATTTAGTTCCGTTAGCACAGTGTTCTCCCAGCTTTGCATCTCTGGAGGGCATCTTCTAGAACCCACAGCTGCTCGGCCCTGTTGAGAGTACCTCCACCTGCTCGGAAGCATAGGCTGGATTCACATCCCCAGTTACATTACTTCCAGAAAGACAGGATCCCTGTTGGATGCCCATGAAGCTTATGCTGAGTAAATATTGACAAAGTAGTCTAAAGAGCAAACACTTTGACATTTGTAAGGTCCACTGGAAGGTCTTGTATATATTTATACAGCAGGAATGAGCACCGCATACCAATTTTCCTGAACTTGTTCTGACATAATTCTGCATGGAGAGTGTGTGTGCCGGTGGCTGAGAATGGCTGAGTGTGCACACAGGGGCAGGCCAGGGCTGGGTGGTGGCAGGTCAGGGTCTTCCCTCCCATCTGAAACAAATGAGCACCTGGACCCTGGTAGGAAACTTACTCCAAGCTTTTATAAGACCGACTTTTCCAGAAGGAAGGGGGAAAAAAAAAAGTCACAAAACCTTGTTTCTAATTTAGTACAATTGATGTACTTTCTTTTTACTTCGTAAAAATTGTATTGATGTTTTTGGGCTTTATATTTATTAAAGATTGAGCCTCAAAAATGTAATGAGTAAAAAATGCTTGCTTAATTTAAATTGTGAATCTGTCTGTTAAGAAATGCATTAGGGGTAGGAGAAGCATAAGACATATTAATTGACAGACAGGAACTGCTGTCTCTGAGGTTGATACAAGTAATTTATTACTTTAGAAATGAATGCCACCTCCAGAATGTGCTTCATTAATTTCAAATTTAGTTTTAATTTCAAGCTGTTGCCCCTTGAGAAGAATAAGGTGGCAAATTATGTTTGAAGAGCAGATTTTTTTTTTTTTTTTTTGCTCCAAAGAAACACCACATTTTAACTATTTAATTTTACAAATAAATGTGCCCGTCTACTTTGCTTTGTTTCCCCAAGAGCCGAGAAAATGTTCTAGGTAAGGTCAACACTTACTAATGCTTTCTTTTTTCTTTCTCTCCTCCTCCGTGTGTCTCTTCTTTCTGTCCTACCTGTTCCACCTGTTATCAATGCAGCCTATGTTTCAGATGAGTTAAAGGCTGCTGCCCTGGTAGATGAAGACATAGACCCAGGAGAGAGCCCTGCAGATGGAGAGCCGTCGGCTAAGTACATGTGCCCGGAAAAGGAGCTCAACAAGACCTGCCCGAGCTACCAGAACTCCCCGGCGGCCGAGTTTTCCAGCCACGAGATGGACAGCGAGTCCCACATCAGTGAGACCAGTGACCGGATGGCCGACTTTGAAAGTGGCTCCATCAAGAACGAAGAGGAGACCAAGGAGGTGACCATCCCACCAGAAGACACGACCGTATCTGACAGCCTGGAGCAGATGAAGGCCGTGTACAACAACTTCCTCTCCAACTCCTACTGGTCCAACCTCACCCTCAACCTGCACCAGCCGTCCTCGGAGAAGAACAACGGGAGCAGCAGCAGCAGCAGCAGTAGCAGCAGCAGCTGCGGCAGCGGGAGCTTCGACTGGCACCAGAGCGCCATGGCCAAGACCCTGCAGCAGGTGTCCCAGAGCCGCATGCTGCCCGAGCCCAGCCTGTTCAGCACGGTGCAGCTGTACCGGCAGAGCAGCAAGCTCTACGGCTCCATCTTCACCGGGGCCAGCAAGTTCCGCTGCAAAGACTGCAGTGCCGCCTACGACACCCTGGTGGAGCTGACGGTGCACATGAACGAGACGGGGCATTACCGCGACGACAACCATGAGACCGACAACAACAACCCCAAGCGCTGGTCCAAGCCCCGCAAACGCTCGCTGCTGGAAATGGAAGGCAAGGAGGATGCCCAGAAGGTGTTGAAGTGCATGTACTGTGGCCACTCGTTCGAGTCCCTCCAGGACTTGAGTGTCCATATGATCAAAACGAAACACTACCAAAAAGTGCCTCTGAAGGAACCCGTCACTCCCGTTGCAGCCAAAATCATCCCAGCCGCTCGGAAGAAGGCCTCGCTGGAGCTGGAGCTGCCCAGCTCCCCGGATTCCACCGGCGGCACCCCCAAAGCTGCCATGGCGGACACAAACGACGCGCTTCAGAAGAACTCCAACCCGTACATCACGCCAAATAACCGCTACGGCCACCAGAACGGGGCCAGCTACGCCTGGCACTTCGAGGCCCGCAAGTCCCAGATCCTCAAGTGCATGGAGTGCGGCAGCTCGCACGACACACTGCAGGAGCTCACGGCCCACATGATGGTGACTGGCCACTTCATCAAGGTCACCAACTCGGCCATGAAGAAGGGGAAGCCCATCATGGAGACGCCCGTCACGCCCAGCATCACCAGCCTGCTGGACGAGAAGGTGCAGTCCGTGCCCCTGGCTGCCACCACCTTCACATCCCCCTCCAACACGCCCGCCAGCATCTCCCCAAAACTGAACGTGGAGGTCAAGAAGGAAGCCGACAAGGAGAAAGCTGTCCTCGAAGAGAAGCCCAAGGAAAAAGAGAAGGCCTGCGAGGAGGAGGAGAAGTACGATATCTCTTCCAAGTACCACTATTTGACTGAGAACGACCTCGAAGAGAGCCCCAAGGGCGGGCTCGATATCCTCAAGTCCCTGGAAAACACAGTCACGTCGGCCATCAACAAGGCCCAGAATGGCACCCCCAGCTGGGGGGGCTACCCCAGCATCCACGCCGCCTACCAGCTCCCCAACATGATGAAGCTGTCTCTGGGCTCCGCAGGGAAAAGCACACCCCTGAAGCCCATGTTTGGCAACAGTGACATCGTGTCCCCCACAAAGAACCAGACCCTGATCACTCCACCCAGCAGCCAGACCTCCCCCATGCCCAAGACAAACTTTCACGCCATGGAGGAGCTGGTGAAAAAAGTCACCGAGAAAGTTGCCAAAGTCGAGGAGAAAATGAAGGAGCCTGAGGGCAAGCTTTCTCCACCCAAGCGGGCCACCCCATCCCCGTGCAGCAGCGACATCAGCGAGCCCATCAAGATGGAGGCATCCAGCGACGGCGGCTTCAAAAGCCAGGAGGACAGCCCCAGCCCCCAGCGGGACGGCTGCAAGGAGGGGAGCCCCCTGGCAGAGCCGGTGGAGAACGGCAAGGACCTGGTGAAGCCCATGAGCAGCGGCCTGAGCAGCAGCACGGCCATCATCACCGACCACCCACCCGAGCAGCCCTTCGTTAACCCTCTGAGCGCCCTGCAGTCGGTGATGAACATCCACCTGGGCAAGGCCGCCAAGCCCTCCCTGCCTGCGCTCGACCCCATGAGCATGCTTTTCAAGATGAGCAACAGCCTGGCCGAGAAGGCGGCGGTGGCCACCCCACCACCCTTGCAGTCCAAGAAGGCAGACCACCTCGACCGCTATTTCTACCACGTCAGCAACGACCAGCCCATAGACTTGACGAAAGGCAAGAATGACAAAGGCTGCTCTTTGGGTTCAGCGCTTCTGTCACCCACGTCCGCTTCCCCGGCAACCTCCTCATCCACGGTGACAACGGCAAAGACATCTGCCGTCGTATCATTCATGTCAAACTCGCCGCTACGCGAGAACGCCTTGTCAGATATATCCGATATGCTGAAGAACTTGACAGAGAGCCACACGTCAAAGTCCTCCACCCCTTCCAGCATCTCTGAGAAGTCTGACATTGACGGGGCCACCCTGGAGGAAGCCGAGGAGGCGACGCCCGCGCAGAAGAGGAAGGGCCGCCAGTCAAACTGGAACCCCCAGCACCTGCTCATCCTCCAGGCGCAGTTCGCCGCCAGCCTCCGGCAGACCTCGGAGGGCAAGTACATCATGTCGGACCTGAGCCCCCAGGAGCGCATGCACATCTCCAGGTTCACCGGGCTCTCCATGACCACCATCAGCCACTGGCTGGCCAACGTCAAGTACCAGCTGCGAAGGACAGGTGGAACAAAGTTCCTCAAAAACTTGGACACCGGCCACCCTGTGTTCTTTTGTAACGACTGCGCGTCACAAATCAGGACTCCCTCCACATACATCAGCCACCTCGAGTCACACCTGGGCTTCCGGCTACGGGATTTGTCCAAACTGTCCACTGAACAGATTAACAATCAGATAGCACAAACCAAGTCACCGTCAGAAAAACTGGTGACGTCCTCCCCCGAGGAGGACCTGGGGACCTCCTACCAGTGCAAACTTTGCAATCGGACCTTTGCGAGCAAGCATGCGGTTAAACTTCACCTCAGCAAAACACACGGGAAGTCCCCTGAGGACCACCTTCTGTATGTTTCTGAGTTAGAGAAGCAGTAGCGTTTGCTTTTGATTAAAGTGACTGTAATTCGCTTTGAGGGAAACTGTTGCAGGCACCTTAAGGCCCCTCTGTCTTGTTCTTGGCACATGGTCTTATTTTAACTGCAGAGAATCACTCTGGGCTGGACTGTTTTGTATAACTGTACAGTGTTTAATAGAGGTGCATACTCAGCTGTTGTTACTGGTAAAATATGAAGGTTAAAACGCAGTGGTAAGTGTTTGGAACTTTGTGTAAATGGGATTTAGTTGTGAGCATCCCCTGATGCTTCAAGCTGCATGCATTAACAGACAGTTTAATTAAGCATTTATGACGAAACCGGGCACACTTTTCCACGCGGCTCAAGTGTGCTGGCATTTTTCACCCTTTCATCTTTAGCCCTCTGAGTACTTTGAAGCACTTTTGCATTAATTTGGTTAAAAAATAAAATAATAATAATAATGTATGAAGCTCTGTTTTTTAAACTCCTTACCAGCTTAGTTATAATTAATAATATGAACCTCCATTTATGCAGGTCTGCAGGGGTATAACACGCCTTGAAATTTAAAAGAATATTATTTTCACATTGAAACATAGATGTATATATTGTATAGATTTCAGACTCTCTTATGAAAAATGTGATTGTGGGTAAATGACCTTTTTTCTTGCATTTATAGCAACAGTGTTTTATGTACCTGCTATGCTCTGGGCATAAGCCGTGCCTATGTATAGTGTATATTTCTTTTTCTTTTTTTTTAAGGTCTATGGGTTTTGTTTTTTACATGCAAACATTGTAAATTATACAGAAGATACCACAGATAGCATTTATAAAGTATACAGAAACATTATCTGAAAGCAAAGTATGATTGTTTGTTTTGCTATACAGTACATCTATATTGATAGAGGTTCACATTTAAATTATACATATTTATTAGCATCATATTATCATTTGTTTTGAGCAGTCTGAATAAACGAGGCCAGGAGATCCATCCATGGCAGGCATCATAACTATTTTGCACATTATTTTTAAAGGTATTTATTAGAAATCAAAAAAAAAAAAAAAACACGCTCAAAATAAACTCAGTGCTCAAAGGGTTAAGTCTATTTGAAAAGGAAAAAAAAAAGAACAAAAAAAAAAGAGAGAGAGAGAGAACTTGTACTGTATTTCCTAAACATTGATAAAGCCTTTAAAATGTTTGTACTGTAATACTTTGCTTAAAAGTCACGAGGCATTCTGTGATACAACCTCTTTTACTTATTTATAAGCCCTCTTGGTTGCTATTCCATATTGTAGGACGCCTTTTTATTTCAATTGGTAACTTTCTGTTTTGTTCTTCCTAATTATTCTCCCAAGATCCCACACTGCAGCTTTATCTTTAGGCTTATGAAAGGTAACCCGTGGTTACCGGCTCTCCAAGTGATTCTGTTCTTCTCCATTTTTGGCAGTTAATTTGCAGAAGTAACTGACAGCTGACACCATATGAGAACCTATGTATAAAATATTGGCATGTAAACAGCACAGACACTCTGTGCCCTGTTTTGTTGTTGACAATGAACCACCATTATGTGACTCTTCATATAACCCTCTTTTCTACGGCAACATTAAAATTGTCTTTTTGCTATAATTTTGTGTTGCGTTCACAATTATGTCTGAAATGTGCTACGACTAACGAGCACATTAAAATTAAATTGTATGCGATCTGTTTATGACTGAGTTGGTTGCTGTGTCTGCCAGGTGCTGGCAGTCGGAAGCCGCCCGTAAATCAAGGGAGTTTTAGTGAACTTTGGGCTTGGAGAGCAGCGAGCATTCACTCAGAGGTGGCGTGGACAGAATTTTCCCCAAGAATAAAAATGTAAAAGAAAGGAAGATGTTCCCTTGGGGTTAGATTCTTGCTGGGAAGGCGATGTTATCAAGTATCGGTAGTGAAGCTTCGGTCACACCTGGCGACCCGCATGAGGGCGGGAGTTGGGTCTCCCATCTGGATGAGAGAAGTCCAAGTCAGGGCCCTGAGCCCTGCCCATGGCAGATGGGAGGAAAGGTTTTTGGAGGGCTCGGTGCAGGGCGATTCCTTCCTGTTGATTCGGGATTTTCAAGGAGCAGAAAACAGAGCCCAGCTGGGCAGGTGGACCCTGGGGTCCATGCTCTCTCTTCTGTGCTAAAGTGAGCACGGATAACGAGGTGCAGGGGGGCGGGGAGCCTGAACTCATCCACGGGAGGAGTGGGGAGAGCATTTATATGATAATCACAAGCTTTTATTAGCCCCGGCAAATCATGCCAACAAAACGCTGGGAACATCATGTAAAATTGTAAAATACCTTTATTACTATATTCAGACTACTCTTGCGGTTATGTGGAGTCATAGCTCCTAACCTAGAATTATACAAATGAGAGATATATTACATCCATGTAATATATAAAACCCTCCACGTTAAAAAAATACTCTTTTATTAAAAATTTAAATTAAGCCCTTTCAGAGATGTTCGGCAACACGCCTACGTTTTTTGTTCCCCCCATTCATCCCCACCCCTTTTAGTCAAGATGAGGCCAAAATTTCTGTCTGCTCTACTTTCTCTCAGCAATCCATCTCTGGGTTTTTAGAGAGAAACTCACTAGAGTTTAAAACGGGTTTCTGGCAAGTGGGGAGGTCTGTGTTGGCTCTGCTTGCCCTGTGATGCAGACAGTCGGACTGTGGCCTCAGGCACTGCAGAAGGGCTTTCTCTTCTGGGTCTCTAGCCTTGTCGTCTTCCCCATCTCCTCCCGGGTGGCCGCCGCAGTCCCTCCCAGAGCGGCTCTTCACTCCTGTCTGCCCCTACCTGGGACATCGTACGTTTCCCCTGGGGGCCCGGCTCCCCCCAGAACCCGGCTCGGGACAGATACACCCTCCCCGCTGTGCCTTCCGCATCTTCACATCCTGGAGCCCAGATTTCCACTCTTGAATTTTTCACAGATTAAATATAGCATCGGTTTATTAGAATCCAAAGTCCTGCATCTAACAGATTAAACTGACAACACTTCCATCACCACCAGGGCCCATGTGGCTTGAAGGGAGAGGGGATTTGTGCAAGTGAGGCTGGGAACCCCACCCCCCATTTACAGTTTGGGAGAAGAACCTGATGCCCTGCCCATCTCCTCCTCACCCCACCTACAGGGTTAGCTTTAGGAACTTCAGTTTGGGTATAAAAGAGGAGCTATGGCCAAGACAGGTGGCAAGCTCTTGGCCCCCGAAGGTATAGCCAAGAAAGGACCACTCATATTAAGGGGCCCAGAAATCAGCTTTACCTCTGGAGGAAACAGTGACTAGGCGGTGGACGGCCTGAGGCGTGAGTGCAACCTAGCGTGGTACAATGGTCATTCCCCGAGCATGCATCATGGCAGGAGGCGGGGCTGGCTGGGACCCCACCCGGCATGGAAATGGAGGGCCATTCACTCTCAAGGTCGTTTCATCAAACCCTTCCCTGGCCGGAGAGAGAGCCACTATCCAAAAGAGCCTCCAGTCACAGCCCAAATGGCCCTGGTTTTCCTGAGACCAGTAGGGGAGATCTGAAGTTGCGTTCCCAGTACAATGTAGTTGGGCACTCGTTCTCTTACCATTGATGTTAATAGAGAAAGTGAGAGCAGGAAGGAAGGGTCATCCAAGTCAGGTCTTTAAATGATTCCAGGGAGGCGGAGGGATGGTGCCAAGTGAGGGAGGTTTTAATCACAGGTGTGTAGGTGACCCCGACCTCACCCCGCCCAAGCCCAGGCTTGTTGCAGCCTTACTGTATATCTTCGAGCCATCACATTTACGCAGTATCTTAAAATAACATTTGTGATAAATGTGCAATTTAACTAATTTATGGTGCTATGATGTGCTCAGGGCTACATGCAAGATGAAAATCTTAAATGGAGCTTGAACAGCTCACTTCACAACAAGAAATCAATATGCCACATCTTAGCTATTCGCTGCCGTCAACATTTAGCAAAAAATATCAGTGATGTATCTTTAAGTTTGAGGCAGCAAGAATTCTATAATTAACCAAAATCTTACATAGTTAAAGAGGGTGGGTTATGATGAAGACCCAGATCTCCCTGGCATCTTCGTTCTATTTTCATTCTGCAAAAAAGAAAAAAAAAAAAATATTGATAACCACCAAAGAGGCGTTTCTTTGCCTGGTGCTAAGGAGAGCTTAGGTGGAGGTGGTTAGCCTGGGAGGGTTCCCCAGCAGAGCTCAGGGCTGTGGTCTGCAAATCCAGAATTCATTCTAAACAATCAGACCACGCCAACTAGGTGGACTTCATTGCCCTCAATCCTTGACCTACCTATTGTTTCACAGACCTGGTGACTGAATACTTGACAAAAGGCCATAGTAACTGCCAAGCTCTGGGGAGAGTCAAGCTCCATCTTGAGAACAGAACCCTGAAGAGAGGAGTCTGAGAGTGGTCAAAAGACAGGAGGTGATGGGAAGAAACAAGGCTGCAGTGAACAAATCCGGTACTGAAACTATTGTCTCCCGAGATTTCTAAGTCATCCAACAGAAAAAAAAAAATCAAATGATTTTATTTTTTCAGATTCATCTGTGTAGCTCTTTTGAAATTGGAAAATTGCAATCACATTTTATTCTGTTGACTATTTAGCACAAAAATAATCCACTTGGTATTAAAGGAAGCAATCATAAGAATGAAAACACACAAATCCCAACACCACTCTTCAATAATAAATACTTTAACTTTAAAATAATAGCTATTATCCTTTTAGCTAATGGCGAAATTACCATTTTTACTCTGCCAGATAGTTATTCTTTTGGTAATAGAAACACTAACCTTTTTTCTCCCTAGGGATTTATTAGTAAGCACGTGTAATCTTTGGCAAAAGGGAACCTGAAAATGCATTTCCCTGGGGACCCGGCGCCAGTCGATGCCTTTCAGCCTGCGGCTGACCTTGGAGACGCAGAAAAGGTACTTGTGCTTCTGCTCCCACGCGATTCCAGGGTGCGTTGGCCTTTGCAAAATATGCTATAGTTAGCTTCAAAAACCATCTCACTCCTTTGGGGGAAGGCCTCAGCTCTGTCTTACAGCAGAAAGCTTCTGGGAGGGGAATTTTCTCCTGACAAACCCCACCTCCCTGTGTGTGCGATATGGCAGACTCTGCCGAGGCCTGGACTCCCGGGATCAGTGCAGAGCAGGGAGCACACAGGATTTTGTTTCTAGAGAGATGCTCGCTCTCCACACAGGCATCAGGTTTCCCCAAGCCAGAGGCGGATGCACCATTTTCAGTCTCCAAAGATCTGACAGGAGGCCACCCCTAGGAGGATTGTAACGGCGAACATTTGGGTGGGCTTTGATGGTTCCCAAGGCATCGCAAATCACCCTTGATTTGGGACCATGTTTCCCGCTCAACCAAAACGTGGATTTGCCACATTGTTGGTCAGTGACCTGACAGTCCCGCACAGCCTGATGGTGACTCAATCAGCCCATGGCTGTGGACATCAAGAGTGACTTAAATCAAAGTTAGCAGCTTCTTGAGGCTCGGCATTCAGGGGTCAGTGCCCTTCCCTACGTCCAAAGAGCCAGGTGTTTTCAAAATTAAATTCTAATGATAAAAGATCAGAAGAACTGCTTTTCCACCACCTTTGTGTAATGTCATGTACTAATATATTCTTAATAAATCATCCCTGATGATAATGATGATAAGCAAGGTGACCTCTTTCCAGAGATTAACATCCACAATTAGCTACTCAGGAATTAGGATACACTATTATTTACTGTCTAACCTGAGCAGTCCAACATAGTGGCCATCAGCCACACGTGGTCATTCAAATTTAAATGAAATAGAGTAAAACATTTCATTCCTCAGTCTTACCCCACTTTTCAAGCACCCGGTAGCCACATATGGCTAGTGTCCACTCTTTTGGACAGCACAGATACGGAACATTATTATCATCACAGGACGTTCGCTTGGACAGTGCTGTCTATACCAGTATTTAAAAGCTTCTTCCTAATTAAGAGCTCAGACCTTAATGATGAAAGTGTGTTTGCAGTCCATGGGTATTTCTAAGAATCTTTATTTTCCCAATATGGGTGCAGGCAACATTATCACATGTTAATATCTCTGATCAAAGCCAAGGACATACGTAATTAACCTTGAGCATAAAATTATAAACAGAAGTGCAGGCATCAGTGTATAAAGTTGTGGATGGTTCCCCATGCTGTGGGTATTGTCTGGGCTGCAAACTCCAAAGCCCAGAGAGCTGATGGATGTGGCCATGACCTTGCTTTGCCCTTAGCTGGCGATGAATCAGGCAGTCCCTTGCTGCTCTCTTTGCCCAAGTGGACTTGAATCCTTTCCTGGGACTTGGAGACGCAAGACATGACTCTGAGACTGGCATGGCTCTTAGTCCCGACACGTGAGGCCTGAGGGTTCCATGCCCACCCGTGCCTGCAGACCCCACCAAGCCTCTATCTCCTCTGCTGTAGCCCCAGGCAGCAGCAGGGGGTGGGGGTGGGGCCCCATCCTGCTCTCTCTTTAAAAATTACAATATATAAATAGGACTTGGGAAACGACTTTTTAAATTTGGAGGGTTAAGTTTGAAAAATTATTGCGTTTCAACATTTCACTTCCGTTATTTTTTTTTCCCACAGCAGGATTCCAGGACACATTTACGACCGTCATAATTGTGAGTTAGAGATCTCCCAGGCCAAGTGAAATGAAATTACGAGAAACTGAAATCTGTTTTAATTGGAGCATTTATGGAAAAAAGAAGTCAGGGTGGCTGCTTTTTTCCTTTATGTGACTCCAGTTCATAGCCGTACCTGTGTGTCCAGAAACCAGGGCTGGGGAAACTCGGGCCAAGACAGTGGGGAGGAAAGGAGAGAGAATGAGGTAGGTGTGTCAGGAAGGAGTCATTTTCTTAGCTGAAAAAAAATGGAGGTACAGTCGCCGGAGTTCCGCCTCAGTGACCATGAAACCGAGTCGGCAAAAGCTGAAGGACCCAGCTCCTGAAAGCCTCATCAGGGCTTGTCATCGCTCTAATGAATATCATTTAAATTGCTTTGTATATTGGTGGAGTTTGGATGTCGATTTAATTTGTGCATGTGTTTGAGTTCTTCTGCTTGGCTAGGCTAACAGAGAAGCAGCCGCTTAATGAAAACTGAGTTGGTGACAGTGTGATGCGCTCCAACCCAGTCAAATGGGTTTGAAGGGCTGCAGTGACAGGCCTCAGACAGAAGCTGCTCTGGCTGAGGGACAAGAAAGGAGGCTTTCCTGCAGCACAGGGACCTGCTGGGCGGCGTAGCCGACTCGCGTGGTTCTGCTAAACTCACTCACGCAGTCTTTGTGTGGCTTGACCCATGCTCGGTCCCGTGGACTCCCGCTCCAGGCAAAAGGGACCATGCCAGTGAAATCGGACCCTTCGGAGTCTCCCCTCCCTGTGGTTAAATGGCGCCTTGATGGGATTGCTGGGATTGGCAGTGGTAAGGGGAGACTCAGAGCCCACTTCTCAAGTAAGGGATGTGTCCTGAGGCCCCCGGCTGAGATGGCAAGAGAGCATCCTCATGGGCTTCTACCCCCAAAAGCAAAGGTCTCCTCCCACCCCGAGGTGTCACCCTACCCAGGTGTGGAAAAGCTCAGCTCTCTCAAGATGGTCACATGCCATTTTCTTCTTGTTTCTTCACAGCCATCCCGGGAGGGAGGCCGGCTGGAATGCCTGCAGGGCCCATCTGTAGATGAGACCCAGAACGGGCACTGTGTCCTGCTCTGGCCCGCAGTTGCTATCAGGAAGGTCAGCCAGTCTTCTGTTTGCAGAAGTTCTAGGAACACAAGAAAGTGAAGTCATCAGTCATGTCTGACTCTTTGTGACCCCATAGACTGCAGCCTAGCACGCTCCTCTGTCCATGGGATTTTCCAGGCAAGAGTACTGGAGTCTTGTCATTTCCTTCTCCAGAGGATCTTCCCAGCCCAGGGATTGAACCCGGGTCTCCCGCATCGTAGGCAGACGCTTTAACCTCTGAGCCACCAGGGAAGTTAGGAACGCAGGCTGAGTGCAAACCCATTCATCTGCTGACCCCACGCTCAATCCTCTACTCCAAAAGAGCCGTGGTTCTGGGAAGAGTTTGACATTCGGCCCTAGCGTTTCACTCAGAGACTGAGTCTTGGCTCCAGCTTCATTGTGGGCTCCCCAACAGCCCAGATTACCCTGGAGGTACTGATCCAGTGGATGGGCCCCAGCCTTAGGGTTGGGACAGGGTGGGGGCAAGAGACCATATAAAAAGAGACCCCTTTCTTGCCTTCTCTATACTCTCTAACCATTGAACTTCACACTGTTTTCCCCAATTCTCATTATTTCCTTTTTAAATATTGTCAATATTTGCATTATCAACAAAGTAGCATAGTACCTGGGGCGGGGGGAAATCACTAAGGAAAGTGTGCTTGGTCTCTGAGGTACTTCCTCTGCTCCCTAGATCCCCTCCACCCCCATCCCTGCAGGACTCTGTTTCAGGGTAGAGGGTAGAGGGGAAGACAACCTCTCAAGTTTGGAAAAGAGATGAGCTCATTCTGCATGGGACTGAAAGCCAGAGAGGTGACGTGTCCACGGGAAAGTCAGCCTCGCTCTTCCTGTTGTCAAGAACCAAGGGGATGAGAGGGTTGGGGGAGAAAGTGCTGGTAAGAAGGCACCATGCTGGTGCCTTGGGCATGGGCCTGCTGAAGATCGGGGGAGCAGACACAAGGTGGGTGCCAGACACCCAGAGAATCATAACTGCAGGGGCCTTTGGTACACAGCCCATTTGGGAGTGGGGCTGGCTTTCTTGAAAATGGGGACCCACACTTTTGTCTTGAGAGAAGCTTCTGTGAGTCCAAGACATGGGGTGAGGCACTGGTGAGGTTTCCTTGGATCCTGGTTAAGTCCTATCTCAGGGAGCTGGACCATGAGACCAGAGCAAAGTCACCCCTACCCTGTGCCCGGCACCCAGAAGAAAGAAAGAGTGCCTGGGACCCATCCTGAGCTGCCCGGGCCTCTGATGAGTTTGGAGTCAAGCTGGAGAAAGGAGACAGAACAATAGTGACAAGTAAATGACAGTGTCCAGTTATGAATGAGATTGGACAGAAAACAAAGAGAAAGATCACAAGGCTTTGTCTCCAGATTTCCAAGTGCCCTGGCTGCGAGCCGATCGTTAGACTAGACAGGCCTGATTGGGCCTTGAGGAATGGGTGAGATACGAACCTACAGGAGGGGCAGGGGGATGGCCCCTCTTGTAAGAAGCCACAGGAAGGCTGGCTGCTCAGCTGCCTTCTGGCTTTGCCTTGAGATGGCAGGACTGATGGGAGAGCCTCTCGCATCCTAAGAAGCACCTCTGAATCCTCTGAAACAAAATATTGCTGCAACAATTGCAGTAGTAGATGTTCTTTTAAGTCCTATTCCACCTGGAGGCCTTTCTAGGATTTTCTACTGTAGCTTCTTGACCATTTAGAGCTTCCGGCCCCTTTCTCAAAAGTTTGTACACCTGCTTAATCCCAAGGGCTGTGGGCTCTCTGAGATCTACTCACAGGCCTTGGGACGCAGTCCCAGTTGGCGTAAGTCGCCTTCTAGAACTTGTAATTGATGTGGTACCCATTCTTCTCCAGGCTTGGGGGTTCAGGGGTGCTTGTCAAGATGCTGTCAGCAGGGATTTCCTCCAGATCTTAAGCAAAGAAAGCAAATTTGTCTCACAAGACCCTGATGCTGGGGTAAGACTGAGGATAGGAGGAAAAGGGGATGGCTGGATGGCATCACTCGAGGGGATAGTGAAGGGCAGGGAAGCCTGGCATGCTGCAGTCCATGGGGTTGCAAAGAGTTGGACATGACTTAGCAACTAAACAGCAACAAACTGAAATTCAGGCATACCAGCTTTAGCAATCTTGTGAGGAAACACTTTCCATCACAAGAGGGGGAGCCCAGGACCAGGGCCTTCCTGGACCTACAGCTGTTATTCTGATAGGCAGGAGGGCAGAGTCTCACATCAACCTGCTTTCAGCCCAGAGCAGCAGGACACTCTCTGCCCCAATGTCAGGTTCAACCTGTACACTTAGGGTTCAAGTTTGGGCTGCAGATGGCCCCGTTGACCAGTTGACTGTGTTCCTCTGTGCATCTTGAGTAATGTCAGTTTTGCTAACGGGGTGGTGAACCCCAGTGAACCTCTTAGAACCTTAGAGTGGCTCCCCTGAACAAAGGATCTCAATTTTCCAAAAGCCTAATGAGAAACCAGGCTGTAGGGTTCCCATGGGACCCTAGGAGCAGGCTCTCCTGATGGAGGTGTCTTCTCTTCCTGGGGCCAGAGGTGTACCAGGGTAGATGCCACTGACCTCAGGAACCTCCTGGCCACTGTCTCCTGAGAGGCCATCTGGAGGCCCAGCACCCACCAAAGGCCACCTGTCCTTTTGGTTGTCACTTCTAGACCATGAGATGGCTGCAGACCAGAATGTACTAGAAAGAGGAGCCTTCATATATTGGCCTCTCTGGCACGTGAACTAACAGGGAATGATTACCTGGCACAGGTAATCATTTATCTTTAGTTTAATTTACCTTTAGTCAAAGGTGGTCCTTGGATTGAATACCACCAACGGACTGTTTGGTTTGGGCCATACATAAAAACAAACAAAAACAACCCCCAAACCATAACTTTAATTCATCGCCATATTTTGAAAATTGGAAGATTTCATAGAGATTTCTGACATCTCTAGATGCTACATCCCTAGATGACAGCAGGTGGCTTCCCATCTTAGGTGGGGCCTGGGCTCCCAGATTGGCCCTGAAGCCTACTGCTCCCTATCTTCTGTCGGGGCGAGGCTCCTGCAGAAGTAGAAGCTGAAAGCAGTGATTTGGTGTTGATCTTCCCTTTGACAGATGACCCAGAAAAGTTCAGATAGAACCAGGGGAGAGGGGAGACAGAAAGGGAAAGGAAGTCAACTCCAGAAGCATTAAGGAGCAGGTTGCCACTGCGGCAACAGGGAACTCTCCCCCATCCCTGGCTGAGCACTGCTCCCTGTGCATACAAGAAGATGATCCTGGGGCCTTAGCAACCCAGGTACTTGCAGTAGGGAGCCTTTGGCAGGTTCAGTGACGGTGAAGTTGCAGGGACACAGAGGGCATGTCAGTACCTGCCATCCGGCTGCACTAAGCCACATAAGGTCACATCTCATCTCTGTAACTCTGTAGGCGTTTATTCAGGCTGGGCTCTTTGGTCCACTGAGACAGTTCTCAGCAGTGGGGAGTGACTTGGCCAAGATAGCACCCCACGTCAGCCTGCAGAGCTGAAACTAGCACTCAGGTCTCCCCCTTCTCCTCCGTGTTTTTACCACCCTGTGCATCTTATCCTGGAGAGACTAGAGCCCTGGATGCCTCACTCATCCATTTTATTTTATATCCTTATTTATTTATTTATGTGTTAATTACCCATCTAGTTCCAGAGGTAACGTAGGGCTTCTGTCTAGCTCATTAACTGCCTTATTGCTAGCTAGAAACAGTGAGACTGGATCAGAAGGGTGGGAAGTACAACCAGTGGGGGGGCAACAGGAACTGTGAGGCACAGGGACTTGGCATTTGGCTGCAGACCCCCCACTTTCATCCCTCTTCTGGCCCCACACAAAAGGATAGCATGCAGGAAATGGTTCTACTCAAGAAGTCCCTCCCACAGGAAGTCCCGCCCTTGGCACAGGGCACATCTTGCCCTGCCCTCCAGGGTGGAGCCCCCACTACCCCAGCCAGGGAGGGAGGGCTCAGACAGAGCAACTGACCTTCATGCCTTGCTTGGCTCCTCACACTTGCTGTCAGGTATGGTGGTGGGCAAGGGGTGGTGAGGTTATGAATGCCCGAGGCAGGGGGAGGGCTTCTGTCTCAGCTCCACGCAACTTTGCTCAGCTTCAGACAGTTCTCATCCTGGCCCCCACCCCCACCACACCCCTGTCATTTCTCTGTGGGGGTACAGATGTGTCTTGCTCTGTTGGAAATGCCCTGTCATCAAGTTAGCATCAGAACACACACAGATTACCATAGAATCAAGGTGGATACAACTGCCATGAGAATTTGGAGGTGAGTTTCCAGCCCCTGTGCTCTCAGAGCTGATGGGGGGGTGTGGCATTGAACCATGCCTGGGGTGCTGGGGCTAAGATCCTGAGTCTCAGAACCTGGCAGGAATTGCCTCATGTCACCCTCCTCAGTGCCATCCATCCTGCCATTTCTGCTCTCCCAAAACATCCATGCCAATGCTGCAATCAATTAGTCCAGAGGAATGGACAAAGGGGGTTACAGGAAATTAATTTCATTTGGGTTTCCTCTCCTGAGGCCCTGCTGGCAGCCAGCTCTCCCAACACCCACTTGTCCGCAGCCCGAATGCTCCGTCCATCAGCTCTTGTCCAAGTTAACTATTCATTTTATGTATTTTAATTTGGGCAGAACATTTATTTGGCTTAAATTTCCTTTTCAGGGGTTGGAATGTGCCTTCCACACACAGGCAGAGATGATCTGCTCGAATTTCGTCAGAAGGAGTTTAGTTTACAAAGATAGTAACTGAGCTATTAAAACCAACAACCCCTTTTAAAGCAAACAGACCATTAAAATATAGGAACAGTTTATGGCATAAATAAAATGGAGGATATAGATTATTTAAAGATAAGATTTTCAAGAAACAGGGAGAAAAAAATTTAAATAATTTCTCCATGATATTTTTTTTTTACAAAGTGAACTTCAAAATGCAAATGCAAATTTAAAAAAAAAGCACAGAAAAACATTAAAAATCCATCTTACTAGTAAAGACATAGGGAAAAGCTTGATTTTCCCTTCTAGATCTGTATATGATTTCTAAGGGGCAGGGTGGGGGGAACTACTTGAATTCATAAATGACAGAATTTACCCAGCTTATGAAGCCATACTGTGGAAAAAGAAGCGACATTTGCTTCTAGATCATTCTCTGGAGCCGACTGACAGATACAATAATTTCGTCCATTAGTCCGATCCATTGTCTTCCTTCGGCACAGAAGTACTGTACCGCGGAGGTAGATTTCCACTGCTATGCATATTTTAAGGGTTATTTGGCAACACGAGTAAAGCTAAAAGTAGCCTCTTAATCTAATTAATTGACATTTCTGAATCTTGCTTTCACAACAACACATGGTTTCATGTTCTGGGTTTTAGCACTTGTCAAGCTTTTTTGGAGAATGTTTTGGTCAGAATGACAAGATAATTTGTGACTGAGGCTCCAAGCTAGAGAAGTGTTTAAGGCTATAATGATTTATTATCATCACAGAATAACAAAATTTACAAAGTGTTTCATCAGAATTTTTGAAATAAGTTTGCCACCATAGGAGAAGCATCGGGGTGGGGGTGGGCTGGCTTGGGAGACAGGGAGGGCTCCGACTGCATATACAAACTCAGCCATGACTGATTCGCTAAAATTTCTCTATTAAATTTATCTCTGCACGTTCCTTGAGAGAGAAACCCCAGAGCACTTTAGGAGGACAAGAGGTGATAGAGCAGAGAGAAAAATCAGCTTCTTCCCCTTTTTGTAAGCAGGAAACCCAAGTCCCCAACTCCACGCCTAACATATATGTGGCTCCAGTCAACGATGAATTTCTACATTTTGGCAACGGTCAGAGTGAAAGTAGTCGCACTATCTATAGAAACTTTGAGATGGAGAACACTTGGAGTATGCTACTGAAAATGCAAGAAACACATTTTTGAAAGGATGAAATAATATCACTGAGTGACAGTAAATTAACATGCTGACATTTGCAGACTTTCAGAGCATTGCCATAAAAAGAAGTAATACAACATGACTAATTTGGACTTCTTCTTTCTTCCTTCCTAGGGAGAGACAGCCCTGCCCCTCCAAGGCCACCCTGCAGGCTTTGTCTACCAGGCACTTCCTCCTCTCTCCCAGGAAGCACGTGTGACTCTAACACTCCCTTGCGCTCCCACGTTGCCTCTTGGAGATTCTAGGGGAGAAGGCGGTTTTGACTTCTGTGATTCGAAGATGCTCTCCCAAACAGCAGAAGGATGTTGCTTGGCTGGCAGTGGGCACACATGCTGGCCACTGCCCAGATCCCCTGGCTGGTAGGGTGCCAGGGTTGGGAGAGTCCTCCCACACCCCTGAGCACCACGGCACTCATGGGGAGACTGAGGCACAGACAGGCTGTGCATTCCCAGCTCGCTCTGCTTGCTCCTGGACCAAGTATCCAACCTGGAAAGTCCTCCCAGTGGAAATAGGCATTCTCTCAGCCTCCCAGCGCAGGGAGGAATAGGAAAGGGCCCTTCTTAGAGCCAGCACAGTGCTTGGCACATGGAAAGCACCTGGTTAACTTTGCTAAAGAAAAATGATTCTCCAAAGCCCCTTAGCGAGGGCCCTCCCACTCAACCTCTCCTTTCCTCAGAAGCCTGGCCTCCACTAGAGGCCATTCTCTCTGGAGCAGGATGCTGCTTTGTCCTCAGAGCTGTGCTTCCCAGGTGAGTACCACTCCCCTCCACTGGATACAGACAAAGAGTCTGCATCCTCACAGCCTAGCATGGTGCCTGGCCCCGTCGGACTCCCAACAAAACATGTGTTCCCTCCCTTCCAGTGGGAAAGAGCCTCTTTTTCCTTCTGGAAGCAGACTACCTGGAAATGAATTTAAGTTTTTGAAAACTGCTCACGGCCAGCATCAAGCTTGGGGCCAGTGTCATAGCCAGAGCCCCTCAACAAAGGCTAGGAACATGCACACAGAGGTAAATGGTGCTGAGTGGGGCGGACGTCTGGGCTCTGAACAGTTACCCCGGGAAATTGGCACAGAAAGGAGGATGTGCTGGGCTTCCCCTGTGGCTCAGCAGTAAAGAATCCGCCTGCAGTGCAGGAGCTGCAGGTTCAATCCCTGGGTTGGGAAGATCCCCTGGAGGATGGCATGGCAACCCACTCCAGTATTCTTGCCTGGAGAATTCCATGGACAGAGGAGCCTGGTGGGCTGTAGTCCATAGGGTCACAAAGAATCGGACATAACTGAAGTGACTTAGGATGTGCTAAACATTCATACCTTTGATGCTGTTGTAATTATAAAAATCAAACCAGAGGAGTCCCCTTCCTCCCTGCAACCGGGCCCCTGTCAGATCGGGGATATTTCAGCTGCACGGAAGACTCTGTGGGCTTCCTTCCTTCTTCCCTCCGGAGCCTGAGACAGAATTCTAGCACAGCCCCGGCTATCTGATGATTTGAGGGGTCTGGCAAGTTTGCGGGGTGGGGGTAGGGGGGGCGGTGCAGCACGCATGAAGTCTCACAAAGGAGCCACTGTTCCCTTGCTCTGCCTAAATTCCCAGCTTCCTGAGCAAACGCTGCCTGGTCCTGTCCTCAGCCAGCATTCCAAGTAGAGAGGCTGAGGGTTTCCGGAGAACCAGGGCTCCTTCTGAGCAAAAGATGGAGTGGGTTCAGAAGCCCAGGACAGGTGCTCTCTCAGTCCAGGGGACCCCACCCTCCAGACTAGGGGACCACACGTATCCCGAAGAGAGTGGCCATTTCTGGGCACGTGCTGTGCTCTCACCAGACCCGCCTGGCTGGTCCCAGGATTTGCGAGCCTCGGGCCACGTTGTGGGCAGAGACTGTTACGAGGTAACATAAGTTGAGAGTAACCTTTCAGCAGAACAGTTTGAGTTAAAATAAAGGGATTGAAAAAGAGTACAATGACCAAAAAAATCTATAAAAATGCAATTGCGCTAATATAATTTTATCACTTATTTAAAAATTTAGTCGACCCAAAAGACTACCAAGTGTGAAATTAAGGAACAGCTCCTCTACTTTTATGGAAATCACTCTTCCTCACTTGTCTAATAGCCTGATTTTGTCAGATCATTTATTTCCATGGTTTTAAAATGAGCTTGACAGACAGAATTTTATAACACCACTTTACTGCAAATAAGAACATCATTTTCGCTTATTAAAACTGAAGCTTAGAGAAAGCATTAAAATTAACAGTTCACTCTGCTTTAACCTTTTGAATACTGCCGTGACTTTACACTGAAGACTATGTGTAAAGGCAGGCCTCGGGGTGGGGGGGTTAGATGGAGGAGGTGGGACAGGGCATGGACCCCAGGTCTGCAGGGACTCAGAGGGGATGCCCACCCAACCGGAAATGGCTGTGATAATGCCCAAAGGAATTCCCTGCCTGGGGTAAGCACCAGCAGGGGAAGACCCAGCCCAAGGCCCTGGGGAAAGCCAGAGGAGGCAAGGGGTCTGCTTTCCTCCTGGGAGACTAAATGTTGAGGGCATGACTCACAGACTCCTCCCCCTTTATTCAACAAGCAACTCTGGATCTTTCCTGGGCAGGCACTGTTCTAGGCACTTGAATAACACCTGACTTAGACCAACTCCTTGACCTTGGGGAGCTTAGCTTATCACTGGAGGAGACAGCCCACAATCCAACAATAAATATATAGTCTCAGGCTTGGCAGGGCTATGCAGGAAACCAAAGAAGGGTCAGGGACATTTAGTAAGTGTTTGCTGGCCTGAAGTGATCTTCCTCTGGCTCAGGACCTTGGGTTGGAAGGTCCAAGGTGGCTGTCCTAGCCGTGATGAGAGTTTGCCATCCACTTCTGATATAATGAGGGTAGGGTCTGGGGCACATGTGCCTGAAAGCTTGTCCAAAACCTCAGAGTTCGGACAAACTCTGCCCTCGTGGCTGGCCCAAGTCCTTGGGAATTACCACCCCTGGGAGCAGCAACCAGCCAATGATTGATGGGAGTGGGTGTGTGGATGTCCCAACTCTTCATCCCTTGATGGATAAAGATGTGTGTCTTCACAAGGGATTAAGCTCCTTGGCCCATTTTTTGGGCTCCCTTCTTAATATCTCCATGACAACATGCATTCACTCCCCCAACCCCTGACCTGTCTTCCCTGCACTTCCCGAGTCAGGCATTTGTCCTGAATTCTTGGCCCAGAGTCTGGGAAATCGAAGTATCTTCCGAACCCAGGGAAGGCTGGGAAATCTAGTCCAGGCAAAGATTCATGTCGGACAGCTGGACTGATTGCTCTTGCTTTTCCCCAAACCCCCAGTAGTACCTCCTTGTGTGCACTACTTAGAACTCTCCACCCCACACCCACTCCACCCCTCCTGTAAGCACCAACTGGGTCCAACCAGGATTAACCCAGGCAGTCTTGAACTACTGCGAATTAGCAGTTCATGGGGCCACACCAACCAATGTTGGGAGTGAGATCAGGTGGGGAAGTCATCCTTTCCCAGGGTGGGTGGTTCTGAGACACACGTCATGGGGTCCTCCAGTGGTCCCATGGATGAGTCTGCCTTCACGCATAGCATGGCCAATTTGCTTATGCATCCTGTAATTGCCTCTGCCTCTTCTGCACCCTCATCCTTTACTAACGTTCCCCAATAAACTACTCACAAGTCTCAGCTCTGCCTTCAGAGGAACCTAGGCTAAGGCACCACAGGAGGTAAGGGCTGCTCAATGCAGTCTGATTGGGTCTGCCAGCCCAGCTGTGTCTGGGCTCAGCTTTCTAGCATGTGCTTGCCCCTACCCCCCACCTAGAGCACCTTCCTCCTTTCCCCCACCACCCTGAACATGCTGAGCCTTTCAACACGGTGTTTCTTGCTCAATCGGTCCCTCTGCTCACAAAGTCCTTCCTGCCTAAGGGCAGGCCCCCTGTGTAGCTCTCCTAGATGACATCTCCTGAAGGTACTGACGACCCTCCTGCCAGCACTCTCCCCACAATGGGCTGTACTAGGTGCTATGAGGAGGGCAGCAGTCTGGTGGGGGTATCCCTGGTTAAACCAGCGCCTCATACTGTTGTGATAGCAGATGGACAGGGTGGTGACCGTGGGTCGGAGAAGGCTCTGTCCATCAGGTAATGTCACTTGCTCCGGATAAAATGCTGTCTCTATATTAGAGAACTTCTCTGTGCCTGGCACATGAAAGATAATAGAGAAATATGATCAATGAGTGGCAAATGAAGGAATGTGTAGTCGAAACAAAACAACGAAATAAGAATTCTTGGTACCTCTTCTATTGTCTGTTACAGCATCAGAGTGTCTCTGCCTCTTAAGCCCCCAGGGCGCCCCCTGGCTCAATCACTCACTCCTGAGGCCCCCTGGGCAAACATCTGTCATGACTTGTGTTGCAATCTGCTTACAGGTGAGTCTCTACCCGCGCCCGGGAGCAGCTGGGGGCTGCGCCTTTCTCTCTGGCACCTGGCACAGGGCCTGGCAGAGTAGGTGTGGCCAGGTGGGCGGCATGTGCGCGGAAGCCCTGTGTGGATACACCCAGCTGTAAAGGGAGGCTCCACCGTGCCGAGTCCCGGGTGAAGCCCTGTCCATTCATAGCTACATTCCATCCCACAGCCATCCAACGGGGTGGGAGCCCCTTTGTAAACTTATCCCACCCACAAAGGGGAAAGAAACAGCCTCAAGATGACAGCAGTGCCAAGACCATGGTAGTTCTGGTGGAGAATGGCCTTGCTGAGGTCTGGGCACCCCCAAATCTGGAGCTGTTCCTGGCTCTCTTCTCAGAGCTCCTCTGCCCTGACTGGCCCATCACCCCTGCCCCAGGCAGTCCCCTCCCCCACGACGTGGGTCCAGTCTAGGCTTCTTCCTATGACCATGAAGAGAAGAGGGACAGCCTGACTCGTCTCCCAACAGCAGCCCCTGTGGATGCAGACACAGGGCTGGGCTCCGAGGCCCCTGGGTGCCTGGTTCTCTCAGGGAGACTGGGCCCAGGCATCTCCTTCAGATGCAGTGATATGCTCCAGGATTCCTAAGCAGGAGGAGTTTCCCATCCACGGCCGAGAAGGATAGAGAATTCGCCTGTGTACCCCTCTGCCGCCACCATCCCTGTTGATGGGCAAGATGCCATCCTGGACACCCAGGAGCTCTGTAGTGACCATGATGCCCAAACCACACACTTCCAGGAGGGGAGCAGCTGTGGTGACAGGTGGCGATGGATGGGGCTGGAGTAGGAGGTGCTGGCATCCACCCCGTGGCCCAGCTGAGCTGCGGAGAAAGGGCACAGCACCTCTGGGCCGTGGGGGAAGCTTGGTGACTCAGATAGAGGGCCAGGTGGGATTCCGAGGGAGACACAAGTCCCCCAGGCCATCGACAAGGTTGTTCTGGAGACAGCACATTTCTGCAACATGGCGAGTGACGAGAAGGGCTCAGAGTGTCTGGGGACTCAAGGCCACCCCCCTATAACAGCAGAAGTGTCAGTTCAGACAGAGTGAGCAGAGCAGCATGGTCCTCAGAGAGCAGAACATTAAGCCCCCTCCCAGCTCTAGGAGCAGCATTTTACTACAACTGGGGGTCCTCACCCCAGATGTGTGCTGTTTGGATTAACCACCACCTGCTGCTGGCCAATGAACCGTAACAAAACTATTTAACCCAACAGCATCCATACTTATAACAATAGCTTTTACTATAAAACTAGGAATGAGGGTTGAGGGGAGCTCAGAAAGCTCTGGTACTTTCGGTTGATGTCCCCACTTACAGCAGACAGGAAATTTCATCCTTTGATTTCCCATCTTGCCGTCAGTGGAGTTGTTAGTAAAACAGGGAGCTCAAGAGCAGATTTTTGATGGCCTTTCCCAAGGGCCCCAGGCCCTGACCTAAGAGGGAACCCAGACCTTCCCACCTTCCCGAGTTATGAGAAAGTGGGCTGACACCTGTTTCCTCCCCTTGATGATGACTTCTCACCCTCTCCTGCTGAGACATCTGTCTGGTCCCACATGATCCAGGTGTTGCCTGCTGACTTTCAGACTCCGTAGTCCTTCCTGGCAGGCCTGAATTTAGGTGGGTCCTGTCCCTGAAGTTCCCCTTTGGCTCCTGGAGAGCGTAGGGATTAGGGCAGTGAGTGGAGTCACTGTGACCTTTGGAACACAGCCTCGCTCCTGCTAGCCTGGGAGGTGAACCCACCACCTTTGACTGTAGTTGCCCAGAACAGGTCAGAGCCCAGGTGAGTCACACAGCAGCTGTAGGGCAAGAACAAGAACTTGAACTCCACGCATCCAAAATGTGGGGGAGCAGAGATCACTTGCCTTGTTGAACAGGATCCGTTTACAAGGGCCAGAGTGCAGAAATGCGTCCATTGTGGAAACACAAAGCCACCGAAATATGAAAGCCAGCCCTCAGCCGCCTCTCAGAGGGAGCGAGCCCCAGCGTGTTTTGTTTCCACCCTGGGGATCTGGCCGGTGCACGGCCCTGCCAGGCTGGCAACCCAGCTGGGGCTCGGTTCCCAGCATCTCACAGTTTCACTGCACCTGTGCGGCATAGCTTTGTGGTGATTCATTCCCGCCTCCTCCTTGGCCTCGCTGTGCCCCGGACCCAAGAGGGAGCGGCCCAAGGCACCCGGTTCGCACTGGGCATCCCCGAGGAGGCGTGTCCTAGAAGCCCTCCCTTTGTCCTCTTGCAAGTGGGGCCCTGGGGACAATGAAGCCAGGTGGAGCTTGCTGGTGGGTCTCGGGAACCCAGTGGTTAGCTGGGTCACCCTTTCTCCCAGTCGAAACCCATGAGATTCCCAGGACCAGGCTGACTGCGTCCCTAGATCCTTGCAGCAGAATTAGCGCAGGAGTCCCCTTGTTCTGCAGATGTGGGGCTGGGAGTGGTGCTCAGAGAAGGGCAGGAGCTCCCTCTGCTTCAGTCACAACACACTGGGCTCTCTCTGAACCTCCAGGTCCTGCAGCTGAACACAGATTTGTCTGCAAATCTGGGTAACAGAATGAACTTAATTTGGTGATTACACTGGTAGGCTCTGTTGCCATCCTCGCTGGGAAATGTCCACACATTTCAGAGATGGAAAGTTAGCCCCCTCTGCATGTCTAGCCCTTCCCACATGGTGTATTTTCAGGCCCTTTCCACTTGCACGTGGATGTAGAAGTTCACTATCACTGTGAGCTCATATGTGCACCAGGCGGCTATGTCCACACACGCATAGACACTGGTTTTTTTTTTTTTCCACAAAATGTAGTCATCTTGCACATATTGTTGATGACGTGCCATTCTCACTGTGAGCCCTGCGGAGGAGCTGAGTTTGGGACCACTTACATTCCCAACTATTCCTCCATCAAGGGCATTACAGCAGCTTTCCTTTTTTGGTCCTTCTCTTCTTTCCTTGTCATCTTCTCTCTCTCTGCCTCCTTCTCTCTGTTTCTCTCTCTCTCCTTCGCCCTCCCCATGCAATTATAATCAGCACTGAGGGTATATCCTTGAATGTACATTGCTCTGCACACCTGCTATGCAGTCCCCTAACAGGGACTGAGCTAGAACAAAGGGACAGTCATTTAACATTTGATGCCCTGTTTTGTCACCCTCCAAAAAGTCCACGTGTGTTTTACAAACTTTAACTTTTGCATCCTAACAACTTACATCACCAGTATGTTGGAGGCAACCCATAGGTGATAGCTAAAGGCCCTTGAATGGCCATGATTATCTCCATCCTAGGACCCGTAGGGAATACACCCTGGGTACAGCTGTAACATCCTCGCACTGATACATGCGTAGTATTAGGGACTGTTTTTGTTAAACTGAATAAGAGAGCATTTAAACTGCTCTATGACTCTAAAAAGATCTGTATACTACACATCTCTATAAAAGTCTATGTTTTTATTTAAGAATTTGTATGTGTAGGGAAAAATAAAATAAATACGGTTAGTATTTTTAAATATTTACCTAGCATACATTATCTTGTTGAAACCCCATCATGGTCTTTTGGGACTGATACAGTTATTACTCACTGTTTACAGATGAAGACATGGCAGTGTTCTGAATGAAGTGAAGTGGAAGTCACTCAGTCATTTCCGACTCTTGGTGACCCAAGAATTCTCCAGGCCAGAATACTGGAATGGGTAGCCTTTCCCTCCTCCAGGGGATTTTCCCAACCCAGGGATCGAACCCAGGTCTCCCGCACTGCAGGCAGATTCTTTACCAGCTGAGCCACCAGGGAAGCCCAAGAATACTGGAGTGGGTAGCCTATCCGTTCTCCAGGGGATCTTCCCAACCCAGGAGTCAAACTGGGGTCTCCTGCATTGTAGGCAGATTCTTTACCAACTGAGCTATGAGGGAAGCCCTGAATATTTGAGGTGGTCCCCAAAGATGACCGCAACCCAACCTGTAGAACCTGTAAATCTTAATTTTCTTGGAAAAAAAGGGTCTTTGCAGAGATAAGTTAAGGGCCTTGAGACACAGGAATCATCCCAGGTTATCCAGTGTGCCCTAACTCCAGTGACAAGTGTCCTGGGGAGATGACACAGAGAGAAGAAGGCCACGCAAAGGCAGAGGCAGAGAGTGGAGTGATGTGGCCACAAGCCCAGAAATGCCAGCAGTCACCAGAAACTGAAAGAGGCAAGAAACAGATGCTCCCCTAGAGAGCCCCTGCAGATGCCTTGCTTCCTGACTTCTAGTCTCTGGAATTGCGAGATAGTGTGTGTTTGTTGTTCTAAGGCACTGAGTTTGTACAAATTGATGATGGCAGCCCTAGGACACTAATGCAGACCCTGAGGCTTGGTGGGGTCAGTGGGCGAGGGCTCTGCCATGAGCTCAGCTGCCCGGGGTGTTCAGGTGGAAGGATAGGTGAGAGCCGCAAGGCCTGGAGAAGCTGGCTGTGCCTCAGGAGTCCTCTGGGGCCCACTGTGGGCTAGGGCTCTGAGTGGAATGCTGGTAAGAAGCCATGTGAGCAGAGATGGGCTGCAGGGTCAGCACTGCAGTGGGCAGGATGGTGCAGTGGGAAGACAGCTCCAGAAGGTTCTAGAGCCTGAGAAGCCTGTGTGCTGGGCCCTGCCTCTGTGGCCAGCCTCTTCCCACCTGCCAGCAGGAATGAGGGCAGGAAGGGCTCTTTCTCCATCCACATGGGGAGCTACAACTTCTGGTGGCTTTGGCTTGGGAACCCCAGATGAATTGGACTCATCAGCCAGGAGGTGCCCACTGTGGAGGGGGGATTTCAAAGGGCCACAGCCCCACATCACGGGTGGAGGAGAACAGGGCCTGAGGCTGAACGAGGAGCAGCTTTGGGATCAGAAAGACCACTTCTGCTGCTTCCCACGGAATTCTTTGACCTCCGAGTCTCAGCTTTTCTGTACAGTGGGCCTAACTGTAAGGGACCATCAGTGTAGTGGGGGCAGCACTGCGCATGTCAGCTGGCTGCTGCTTGCCTCCTCCTCTGTCCCACATGGCCCTGAGAGCCAGTGAACTTGCCTATTCCTGGTTCACAGGCGGAGGAGCTGTGACACAGAGATGTTAACTCTCTCACCATGGTCCAGAGCCAGGAAAAGGACTAAGCAGTACTTGGACTCAAGCCATAGCCCTGGAGTCCATGCTCTTACCTCATCCAAGGTCCTTGGTTAGGAGTAAATGAGAGAACATTCCAAAGTGTCTGGTGCACTGTCGGGCACAGAGCAGCTTCGCAGACCCTAAGGCCCTGTGCGTCGGCCACCTCGTGGACGGATCCTTACCTTCAGTTCAGGTTGGGCCTTCTTCACTGCCGGAGCAGGGTCTCCCCCTTGCCCACCCCGTGTGCTCGTGGGCTCTTCCAGTCAGCTTGTCCAAGTTGCATCCACTCCTTCCACTTCATCGAACTCCCATAGGCTCAGCACACACCAGTAGCTTCACTTGTGGTCAGGAGGATGGGCCTGGGGGTGAGGACCACGTAAACCCTGGAAGTGGGCTTCGGCCAGTCCAGCAAGAAATCCAGGGTCTCCCAGTGCCAGGAGGCTGCTTCAAGATGGGGAATGCAGGCTCTGGACAGGCATGTGCCCTTGACTTCCTGATTCCTTGCCCTGTCATGAGGATCAGAGACATATCCTCGAAAGCACGGGGCTCAGGGAAGGGGACTTAGCTGCCCAGGCACTATGCCTAGAGCCTCCATTTCTTCTGTGCTTCTGAAGGCAAGAGAGGTCTATGGGAACCACCCTGACTCCATTTCTTCTCAACCCTCCAGAACCTTTCACTACATTTAGGGGCAGAGCAGGTCCCATTGACAACTGCCTAGTTGGAGATAAGTGCCAGCCTCTCCCTGCGGTCAGACACTGCACCTGATGCAGCCCAGGGGGTGGGTGCTCAGCTGCTCCCCCCGCAGGCCAGCCCACTCCTTTGAGAGCAGCAGCTGCTGCCCTTTCTTGAGCACCTACTATGTGCCAGCCTCAGTGCCAAGCTTTTACCTGCAATCCTGATGCTGAACAAAGGATATGATTTTTGTTCCCATTTCACAGATGAGATGACAGGGCCCTCTAGGTTCTGCAGATGAGCTCATGCCTGAGGTGTCTCTTCCGGAGACCATGATTCAATAGCCTGTCTTCCTCCAAATGGCTTTATTATTTAAAAAATACTTAGTGTATTCCACTTAGAATAGTAGATATTTCATATCTTTTGCTTATTACAATGCACCTTGCTAAGCATCCATTATTTAACTGTGCAGTGGGTATAATCATTCTTCAGGTACTGGTGTGCCAGCAATAATTTACATCCTGTGTAAGGAGTCAGGATGTAGCCTCTACCTGCGCTGAGAGAGCTGATGGCAGGACAGAATATAATTGTTCCAAAAAAGCCACACTTGATAGCTAATGACTGAGCAGGTGAGGATTAGAGATGGAGCGATGCACCGGCATTTGTGAGAGGTAAACCAACAATTAGAAGAAGAATGTGTTCTGTTGGCTGTCAGGGAAGATTTTTGCAATGCAAAAGGGAAAAGATGATTTAGACTCAAGGGTAATATGATGTCTGCTGCAGATATGGAAGGAAATCCACACTTATATTTGTGCTTGAAGGTATATATTTAAGAAAACTTAGAATTTCCTCCAGCGCCTTTAAGATTTCAAAATGATTTGGGAATGCTTGTCCACACTTTCACTCAACACAGGAACTGTGAGCATGTGTTTGTGCTGGTGTGTGCAGCATGGGAGAACTTGGATCAGTAACAACGCAGACAAGAGCAGCTCCCGTCTTTTCTGAGACCAAGGGAACCAGGCTTCACAGAGGCTGCTTTCTGGGTGCCCTTCCCAGGGAAGCAAATGATGATGATAATTATGGTCATCACCACTGGTTATTGACCATGGAGCGATTATAGGATGCTGCATGTTACCGGCTACCTCCCTCATGACACAAGGAGATACACAGTACTATCCTCATACGAACCCAGGAGGATGTTGCGACTCGGGAAATGGGAGAGGGGCAACAGGCGGCCTATCAAACCCGGCCTCTGGGCCCTCTTCTACTCTGACCTGAGGGAGCTAACTCTGCTGTTGGACAGTGGGGCTCAGAGGAGGCATTTTAGAGGTTTTGCAAAAATACTTGGCAGAAAGTGTTCCTGCCAAGTGAAAAAGAGAGTCAGGTTGCTTAAGGAATGTCAATCTACTTTGATTCCATATGTATGCCAGCTCAGTCGCTTCAGTCATGTCCAACTCTGTGCAACTCTATGGACAGTAACCCGCCAGTCTCCTCTGTCCATGGGATTCCCCAGGCAAGGATATTGGAATAGAGTACCATGCCCTCCTCCAGGGGATCGTCCTGACCCAGGGATCATACCCCAGTCTCCTTGGCTTCTGCATTGTAAGTGAATTCTGTACCATTGAGCCACCAAGGAAGCCCTTTGATTCTATGTATTTTATATATTTCTGTATATCAATGTTCCCTGTAAATTGTCTGTATATATAAAACACACATATATGCACACAAGTCCACACATACCTCCTGTGGTGTGAATATGTATATACATGGTGGTGAGCAGCGTGTACACATGTTTGAAGTCTCAAAGCCTCTGCCCTGAGGTCAGTGCTGAGTCCTCACTCAGCTGACCACGGTGGGCAAGAAGCCCAGTGGTCTGCCTTTCTAGTGCTAGTGGCTGAAGCAGCCTGGGATTGCTGGATTTCATGTCTCAACGTTTCCCAAGTTCACCCCAAAAGTCCTGGAGTTCCATGGAACCCAGACATTGGTGAGGACAGCCTGCCCTCTAATCAAGTGATGCTCAAGCTTTTCTACCTCCTTTGTGGGAGGCAGAGGAGTTTTCAGGTAACTGAAGCACTAGAATGGTTTTAAAAATAACTTCATTCAAGAAAAAGCTCTCTCCAAGCAAATGGGGCACTGACTTGCTTCCTTAGGCAGATGCTACTGATGTCCATTGGGCTTTTTCTCAGGGAACCGGCACCACACCTCCCTGCCGTGTTTCAATGATGGGTTCAAGAGCAAGGACGAGTCATAGCCCACGTCTTTTGAATGTTTGGGGGGCCCTGGCGAGGTGCCAGCTGTTCTCTGTGGATCCTGTCACCCCATGGCCCTAATGCCCCTGTGATTCACGATGAAGAAGCCTATTTAGAAACTGAGGCTTTGAGAGGTCTGACCATCCATCACCTCTCCTTTGGCCAGATTCGGACCCAGATTCCTACACATTCTGTTTACACAACCTCTCTGTAGGATTTGTCAAGCTTTTGACTTGGACTCTGAGTTGGAGACCTTGGTTATCTGCTCTAAGGTTTTTTTGGTCTACTTCCTTTTTCCTTTAAATTTGTTGTTTCTTTTAAGCTGATAATTTCAAGCTTCCAGAAAAGTTGTGAGAATTTCCATGTTCCCTTCATCAGATTCCTCTAGTGTTAACATTTTTTGCCAGTTTTTATCCTTGTCTCTTTTTCTGTCTCTCTTCCCCTCTCTTCCCATTCATTTGAAAATTGAATGCAGACATGATGCTCTCTTACCCCTACGTACTTCAATATGTACTCCCTAAAAATAAGGACATTCACTTACGTAACCACAGAAATCAAAAAATAAACAAAAATCAAGAAATTGATAGCAATACAACACTATTGTCTAATCCTTAGATTTTTATCTGATTTGGCTAATTGTACTCACAATGTCCTTTCCAGCAAAGATGATCTGTCGGATCACCTGTTGCCTTCAGTTCCCAGGTCTTTTTGTCTCCCTTAATTCGGAGCCCTTCTGCAAGCTCCTTTGTGCTCCTGACATTGATGCATTTGAGGACTGGAGACTCCTTATTTTGCAAAATGTCTGAGATTTGGGTTTGCCTGCTGTTAGGATTCAGTTCAGTTCAGTTCAGTTCAGTCGCTCAGTCATATCTGACTCTTTGCGACCCCATGAATCGCAGCACGCCAGGCCTCCCTGTCTATCACCAACTCCCAGAGTTCACTCAGACTCACGTCCATCGAGTCAGTGATGGCATCCAGCCATCTCATCTTCTGTCGTCCCCTTCTCCTCTTGCCCCCAATCCCTCCCAGCATCAGAGTCTTTTCCAATGAGTCAACTCTTTGCACGAGGTGGACAAAGTACTGGAGTTTCAGCTTTAGCATCATTCCTTCCAAAGAAATCCCAGGGCTCATCTCCTTCAGGTTGGATCTCCTTGCAGTCCAAGGGACTCTCAAGAGTCTTCTCCAACACCACAGTTCAAAAGCATCAATTCTTCGGCGCTCAGCCTTCTTCACAGTCCAACTCTCACATCCATACATGACCACTGGAAAAACCATAGCCTTGACTAGACGAACCTTTGTTGGCAAAGTAACGTCTCTGCTTTTGAATATGCTATCTAGGTTGGTCATAACTTTCCTTCCAAGGAGTAAGCGTCTTTTAATTTCATGGCTGCAGTCACCATCTGTAGTGATTTTGGAGCCCAGAAAAATAAAGTCTGACACTGTTTCCACTGTTTCCCCATCTATTTCCCATGAAGTGATGGGACCGGGTGCCATGATCTTTTGTTTTCTGAATGTTGAGCTTTAAGCCAACTTTTTCAGTCTCCACTTTCACTTTCATCAAGAGGCTTTTGAGTTCCTCTTCACTTTCTGCCATAAGGGTGGTGTCATCTGCATATCTGAAGTTACTGATATTTCTCCCGGCAATCTTGATTCCAGCTTGTGTTTCTTCCAGTCCAGTGTTTCTCATGATGATTCTGCATGTAAGTTAAATAAGCAGGGTGACAATATACAGCCTTGACGTACTCCTTTTCCTATTTGGAACCAGTCTGTTGTTCCATGTCCAGTTCTAACTGTTGCTTCTTGACCTGCATACAGATTTCTCAAGAGGCAGGTCAGGTGGTATGCTATTCCCATCTCTTTCAGAATTTTCCACAGTTTATTGTTAGGATTAGACTCAAATAATGTATTTTGGGCAGAAATACCACCAAAGTGCGACCCCATAGACGGCAGCCCACCAGACTCTGCCTTCCCTGGGATTCTCCAGGCAAGAACACTGGAGTGGGTTGCCATTTCCTTCTCCAATGCATGAAAGTGAAAAGTGAAAGTCAAGTCGTTCAGTTGTGTCCGACTCTTTGTGACCCCATGGACTGCAGCCCACCAGGCTCCTTCGCCCATGGGATTTTCCAGGCAAGAGTACTGGAGTGGGGTGCCATTGCCTTCTCCGTATTATTATTCTTAAGTGTGCCTGAAGGAATTTTTCTAATTTTATTATTTCTTCTACATTAACTAGTTATCTTTACTGTCAGAAATAGTTTTCCTTTCTTTTCCGTTTACTCATTTATATTAAGGTAACTCATGAATTTTTATTTCATTCAATGTGTTATGATTCTTTTCTATCATTATTTTGATGTTAAAATATTTTTGGTCACAGATTTGACTTTTCAAACTGGATCCTTTGTCTTTTTGACGTGTCCCCAATCATTCCGTAAAAACTTCCCTACTTTCTGGGACAAGAAGATGTTCCAGGCTCATCTGGTATTTACTTTGGTCCAGGCCTGGAATCAGCCCTGTCTCCAAGAGTCCTTTTTTTTTTTTTTTTTTAGTGGAAAATGACATACAGAAACCACGATATGGAGGCTTGGCGTGTTCATTGCTACTGAAGTGTCATTGCTTCTAAGCCTTTGTATATATACACATGGACAGTCAATCTTTCTCTTTCTTCCCCCACCCCCACCCCATCTCTTGCTCCCTTCTTCTCTCTGTCCTTTTTTAAAACAGTAAGTTCATACTGATACTTTTAATTCCAATCCAACACGGCAAGATTCTATTTCCACCACCACTTTCCAGTTTACAACTCAGTTCTCCAACAGTGGAAACTGTGACTTCAGTTCTCCACAATATACTTGTTTGTTCAATTATCAACTATCCATTACAATTTTGCCAGATATTTTAATTTTCAAATTAATTTTAATTAGATAGGAAATACATGAACACATTATTTCTGGAAAAATTTAAATACAGATAAGTATATCTACATTTTCTTCTTCATACTTCTCTACCTTCAGATCTAACCATTAGTATGAATCTTACCTTTAGTATCAATTTTCTATGCCTTATACACTCACATAAATTAGAATTGTAAGGTTTTGAATTATAGCTATATAAATGGTTTCATGATCTACTCTGATCAGCAACTTGTTTATTTAAAAAAAAAAAAAAACTCTTGGAGATTTTCCTTGTCAGTACACGTTGATTCACTTCATTGCAGCTCAATTTGAGAAGGTGATTTGTGAGAGCAGTGTCTGAATATTACTTTAGCAAGTCCAGGGTATGGAATACCACACAGTGCTTGAAGAGAATGCACAGCCGTCTCCTGTACATCACCCTAGAGTTTTGCAATAAAGTAGGATGGTGGCACCTTAGGACATTTGCATCTTGAGTTAAAGGAATATTCCAAACTGGCTACACTGCTGTCACAGCACTCTAAATGATTACCGGTGTGTCCTGGTGAACCCGGGAAGGGGAGTGCTCCCTGCCCCTTGATCAAAGGCAGGCAGTGCGCTCGGGAGGCTGCAGGCATCTAGAGGCATCAGAGACCCCACTTACCCTCTCTCTGAGCAGGTGGATGACTAGGGCGACAGACGTGTGTGTGTGTGTGTTGTGGGGTGAGGAGGGGGACACTCTTTTAGATCTGTTAGTAAAGGAAACGTTATCAACTTTAGTCTATGTCTTAATCACTCAGAGACATTTCTGTGACTAGGCAAGAAAATCTTCTACATGAACTTTAAAAAAAATTTTTTTTAATCTCGTCTATTTTGAAGCTGGGTTGGAGAAAATAAGGACAACTTGAAATACTATCAGCACCAACATTTCTTCTAAGAGTAACTTTGCATTTCTTAGGCCAATTTGTAGGAGTAATGGCCCTTCTATCTCTTTGTCATTTTCTCCCACATGCACTTCCTGCTCATTATCCTATTTTAGCCCCTCATTCATCCAATAAGAAAGGTGAGGCAAGTTGTCCCCACTTGGCAGATTTTTCTTACTTTCATGCAGCCATTGTTGGAGGCTGGACTCGAATCCCGGCATCCTAATCCCAATTCAAGACTTTTTTAAGTAAGATATTTTTTTCTCATATATGAACTTGTAACAGTTGGAAACATACTAGAATGTGAAGAAGCAACTAAAGTCACCAAATCACCACCATAATCCAGAGATAACCACTGTGAATATATTCTTCCATATTTCATACACATATATCAAAATTATATAGAGTATTTAATCAAGTGCTTTATATTGTGAACATTTTCCAATGACATTAAATTTTCTTTGTAAGGTTTCAAATGATTGTATAAAATTCTATCATGTGGATAGATCATCATTTGGCCAATCCCTCACAGTTTGATTTAGGCTAATTTTATATTGTCATTATTATGAAGTTTCAAATAATATCCTTGAAAGCATTTACTTAACTGTATCACTGAAAATGAAGTGAAAGCATGGGCCAAGAGTTATGCACATGTTTAGGGTCTTAACACCTAAGACACAATTCTTCTCTAAAAAGGCTACTGGACAACCATCAGCATGGTACAAGCGGTTTTCCCACCATTAAACATAAGAAGTCACAATTGGTTATAGATACATCAAGTTTCCAAATGCATATGAGGAAAACAGAGTCAGCAAGGTGAAAGAAGTTTCCTAGGGTCACATAGAGGGGATTCAGCTCCCATTCCCACTGCTTTCTGAACATGAGTCAGCTCTTCCCCCATATCACCTGTGCTTGCCTGACCTTGGCAAGGGAGGTTTGGAACTTCCAAGGTTGGTATCTTGTGTCACTGGACATGCTTCTGCCCCCACCACCTTTGCTTCTGCTATTTGAGATGACTCATCCCATATGCAGGCAGCTGGATGATCACCCCAGCGTTCACCTCCCTCTGACCTGGTGAAGTTCAGAGCTCTATATGATATAGGATATGATGCCTGATATGATGACTGGTTAGATAGAGTGGAGCCTGGTCTACACAGCCCAATGCAGGGTGATGGATAGATGATATGTGGGACTAATGATAAATGCCACAAACTTGTTTTAAAGTGATGTTTATAAATGAGTAACAGCATAATCATGGGTTAAATTAACAGCATGGATTAAGAACATGCCAGGTACTAGGACTGGAATTGTGTTAAAATCAGACTAAGTAAATTAGGGTTGTGGTTCCTCTAAGTGGAGTGAAGAAAAACTGATGACAAATTGGAAGTACTGCACTTCTCTGAGTTCATGTAAAGTAAATAGCCATATAGCTATATCTATAGCTAGATGAACATCCTTGTTTTTATTGAAAGTTTTAGAGAGGTTTCCTTTTCATACTGTTCATACTTCTCATACTGTTCATGGGGTTCTCAAGGCAAGAATACTGAAGTGGTTTGCCATTCCCTTCTCCAGTGGACCACATTCTGTCAAATCTCTCTACCATGACCTGCCCATCTTGGGTTGCCCCACAGTCATGGCTTAGTTTCCATTGAGTTAGACAAGGCTGTGGTCCTAGTGTGATTAGATTGACTAGTTTTCTGTGAGTATGGTTTCAGTGTGTCTGCCCTCTGATGCCCTCTTGCAACACCTACCGTCTTACTTGGGTTTCTCTTACCTTGGGCGTGGGTATCTCTTCACGGCTGCTCCAGCAAAGTGCAGCCATTGCTCCTTACCTTGGAGCAGTATGAAAAGGCAAAATGATAGGATACTGAAAGAGAAACTCCCCAGGTCAGTAGGTGCCCAATATGCTACTGGAGATCAGTGGAGAAATAACTCCAGAAAGAATGAAGGGATGGAGCCAAAGCAAAAAGAATACCCAGCTGTGGATGTGACTGGTGATAGAAGCAAGGGCCAATGCTGTAAAAAGCAATATTGCATAGGAACCTGGAATGTCAAGTCCATGAATCAAGGCAAATTGGAAGTGGTCAAACGAGAGATGGCAAGAGTGAATGTTGACATTCTAGGAATCAGAGAACTGAAATGGACTGGAATGGGTGAATTTAACTCAGATCACCATTATATCTACTACTGCAGGCAGGAATCCCTCAGAAGAAATGGAGTGGCCCTCATGGTCAACAAAAGAGTCTGAAATGCAGTACTTGGATGCAATCTCAAAAACAACAGAATGATCTCTGTTCGTTTCCAAGGCAAACCATTCAATATCACAGTAATCCAAGTCTATGCCCCAACCAGTAATGCTGAAGAAGCTGAAGTTGAATGGTTCTATGAAGACCTACAAGACCTTTTAGAAGTAACACCCAAAAAAGATGTCCTTTTCATTATAGGGGACTGGAATGCAAAAGTAGGAAGTCAAGAAACACCTGGAGTAACAGGCAAATTTGGCCTTGGAATACGGAATGAAGCAGGGCAAAGACTGATAGAGTTTTGCCAAGAAAATGCACTGGTCATAACAAACACCCTCTTCCAACAACACAAGAGAAGACTGTATACATGGACATCACCAGATGGTCAACACCAAAATCAGATTGATTATATTCTTTGCAGCCAAAGATGGAGAAGCTCTATACAGTCAGCAAAAACAAGACCAGGAGCTGACTGTGGCTCAGACCATGAACTCCTTATTGCCAAATTCAGACTTAAATTGAAGAAAGTAGGGAAAACCACTAGATCATTCAGGTATGACCTAAATCAAATCCCTTATGATTATACAGTGGAAGTGAGAAATAGATTTAAGGGCCTAGATCTGATAGACAGACTGCCTGATGAATTATGGAATGAGGTTCGTGACATTGTACAGGAGACAGGGATCAAGACCATCCCCATGGAAAAGAAATGCAAAAAAGTAAAATGGCTGTCTGGGGAGGCCTTACAAATAGCTGTGAAAAGAAGAGAAGCGAAAAGCAAAGCAGAAAAGGAAAGATATAAACATCTGAATGCAGAGTTCCAAAGAATAGCAAGAAGAGATAAGAAAGCCTTCTTCAGCGATCAATGCAAAGAAATAGAAGAAAACAGAAGAATGGGAAAGACTAGGGATCTCTTCAAGAAAATCAGAGATACCAGAGGAACATTTCATGCAAAGATGAGCTCGATACAGGACAGAAATGGTATGGACCTAACAGAAGCAGAAGATATTAAGAAGAGATGGCAAGAATACACAGAAGAACTGTACAAAAAAGATCTTCACGACCCAGGTAATCACGATGGTGTGATCACTGACCTAGAGCCAGACCTCCTGGAATGTGAAGTCAAGTGGGCCTTAGAAAGCATCACTACGAACAAAGCCAGTGGAGCTGATGAAATTCCAGTTGAGCTATTCCAAATCCTGAAAGATGATGCTGTGAAAGTGCTGCACTCAATATGCCAGCAAATTTGGAAAACTCAGCAGTGGCCACAGGACTGGAAAAGGTCAGTTTTCATTCCAATCCCAAAGAAAGGCAATGCCAAAGAATGCTCAAACTACTGCACAATTGCACTCATCTCACACGCTAGTAAAGTAATGCTCAAAATTCTCCAAGCCAGGCTTCAGCAATATGTGAACCGTGAACTTCCTAATGTTCAAGCTGGTTTTAGAAAAGGCAGAGGAACCAGAGATCAAATTGCCAACATCCACTGGATCATGGAAAAAGCAAGAGAGTTCCAGAAAAACATCTATTTCTGCTTTACTGACTATGCCAAAGCCTTTGACTGTGTGGATCACAATAAACTTTGGAAAATTCTGAAAGAGATAGGAATACCAGACCACCTGACCTGCCTCTTGAGAAATCTGTATGCAGGTCAGTAAGCAACAGTGAGAACTGGACATGGAACAACAGACTGGTTCCAAATAGGAAAAGGAGTTCATCAAGGCTGTATGTTGTCACCCTGTTTATTTAACTTATATGCAGAGTACATCATGAGAAACACCGGACTGGAAGAAACACAAGCTGGAATCAAGATTGCTGGGAGAAATATCAATAACCTCAGATATGCAGATGATACCACCCTTATGGCAGAAAGTGAAGAGGAACTCAAAAGCCTCTTGATGAAAGTGAAAGTGGAGAGTGAAAAAGTTGGCTTAAAGCTCAACATTCAGAAAACGAAGATCATGGCATCCGGTCCCATCACTTCATGGGAAATAGATGGGGAAGCAGTGGAAACAGTGTCAGACTTTATTTTTCTGGGTTCCAAAATCACTACAGATGGTGACTGCAGCCATGAAATTAAAAGACGCTTACTCCTTGGAAGGAAAGTTATGACCAATCTAGATAGCATATTGAAAAGCAGAGACATTACTTTGCCAACAAAGGTTCATCTAGTCAAGGCTATGGTTTTTCCTGTGGTCATGTATGGATGTAAGAGTTGGACTGTGAAGAAGGCTGAGTCCTGAAGAATTGATGCTTTTGAACTGTGGTGTTGGAGAAGACTCTTGAGAGTCCTTTGGATGCAAGAAGATCCAACCAGTCCATTCTGAAGGAGATGAGCCCTGGGATTTCTTTGGAAGGAATGATGCTAAAGCTGAAACTCCAGTACTTTGGCCACCTCATGTGAAGAGTTGACTCATTGGAAAAGACTCTGATGCTGGGAGGGATTGAGGGCAGGAGGAGAAGGGGAAGACAGAGGATGAGATGGCTGGATGACATCACTGACTCGATGGACGTGAGTCTCAGTGAACTCTGGGAGTTGGTGATAGACAGGGAAGCCTGGCGTGCTGCGATTCATGGGGTCGCAAAGAATCGGACACGACTGAGCGACTGATCTGATCTTAGAGAGGTTGGTTTAGAGGGGCTTTCTGGAAGAGGCAAATTTTAAGCGAGGGTTTGAAAACCAGAGTTGTCATGTGTGAGAGGAAACCACTGGCTGCCTGAGTAGATAAGCAAGGCATTTAAAAAATGTGGCCTGAAGGTTCTTTGGGGAAATGAAATTATCCATGTAACTATCTATTGTGGGTTACATCCTTTGAATAATGGTAGTCTTGGACTCTGTAGCAGGAGCAAGACACATGAGTCCCATGAACCTCAAATATTTATGGAATAGCTCAATATTCTCCAAACCTCCCTGATGGTAAGAATTACTATCTTATTAATTCTGATTCTGATGCCAAAACTTTTGGCCATATCTTTTTGAATGTTGATGACCATAAGATCATCTTCAGATCTTGCTAAATGGCAGATTCCAAATTTGTATGTCTGGCTAGGACCTGAGAGTCTGCATTTTCTATGGGCTTCCAGATGATGCTGATGCCTCTCTTCTGAAGACCACATTTTGAAAAGCAAGAGATGTGTAGCAGGTGTCTCAAACAGAGGTCTCATAAGCTATATACGGTTTATAGATGAGTTTACATTTTTTATTTGTTGCTAATATTAAAAAAAACTGGAAGACTTCCACTTCTAACCATGATGAAGTAACTGGCACCAGACTGATTCTTTTGCCATAAACAACTAGATACAATATATGACAATTATTTTCAGGCCATACAAGATAGATAATAAAAACTGGTGATTCCTGATAGAAGGGAAACTCAAGAGATAAGCTCTCTGGTCACTTAGCCCTCTGTCTGGGGGCAAGTTACAAACAGCACAGTTAAGTTGATGTCTGAGCAGAGCATAGTAGGTCAGCTGAGCTGGGGAGATAGAAATCAGAGTTTGGGTCACTTCAACTGCTTGGCATTTGCACAGTGGAGTTTCATAGAAAGGAAACTCTAGGTGTATGTGGCTGGGGGCAGAGAACAGGGCATGGCTGAAGGCCAGGCTGCATATGCATGGAGAAGATTACCCAATGCTTACCAAAAAGCATCAGCTAAGGCTGACTCATTGGAAAAGACTCTGATGCTGGGAGGGATTGGGGGCAGGAGGAAAAGGGGACAACAGAGGATGAGATGGCTGGATGGCATCACCAACTCGATGGATATGAGTTTGAGTGAAGTCCGGGAGATGGTGATGGACAGGGAAGCCTGGCGTGCTACGATTCATGGGGTCTCAAAGAATCAGACATGACTGAGCTTCTGAACTGAACCGAACTGAAGGGGTTGATGGGCTTCCCACGTGGTGCAATGGTAAAGAATATGCCTGACAATGCAGGAGATGCTACAGTTGTGGTTTTGATCCCTGGGTCAGGAAGATCCCCTGGAAAAGGAAATGGCAACCCACTCCAGTATTCTTGCCTGGAAAAATTCCAAGGACATTGGAGCCTGGCAGGCTACAGTCCATGGGGTCACAGTCAGACATGACTAAGCACAGCATAGCACAGAGGCTGTAGAAAGGGTTGAAATGAAAACAGAGGGACCAGGGATTGAGCAGTGATGGAGCAAGAGCAGTCTTGTGGGGATTGGATGCTGGACTCATGACCCTGTTAGAGTGAAGAGATCTCTTTAACACCTTGTTAATAACACCCCAGGCTCTAAATAACACCCCAGGATGTTAGTAACATCCACTGAGTCACCAGGAAAGTTGTGTCTTAGATATAAGAACTCTAGATTTGACCTAAGAAAATCTAAATTCAAACCCCTCAAAGATGTAGAGAATTTAGAGATTGCATTTAAGTAAGAGGAGCTTAGAAACATCTTGCACTTTCTAAAGATCTGTATTAGCAAACATAAAACCAAGCCAACATAAGTTCTGGTGATCCACCAGCAATTAAATTGCCTAATAAAACAATACATATACTCCTAAAGGCAGCTAACAGGATCCACATTCTCTATATCATCTATAATGTTTAGTACTCAATCAAACATGATTGAACATACAAAAAAAAAAAAAAAAAACCCAGAAAAATATGATCCAGAAATAAGGAAAAGGTACTCAATAGAAACTACATGTGAGATGGCCCAGATGCTGGAAATGGCAAGACTTTAAAGCAACTATTATAATTATGTTCAAGAATTAAAAGAAAATTTGGTCTTAATGAGTCAACAGAAAAGCAATTTGAGCAAAGAAAGGCAAACTCTAAAAAAGAGCCAAATGAAAATTATAGATCTCAAAATTATAATAAATGAAAAATTTACATATTTGCTATACTTAACATAGGACTTTAAATGGACAGAGTGGCCTTATTTATAGATTAACAGACACTCTCCAACCAAAAGTTCAGAGGAAAAAAATTATTGGGAAAAAAGGAGTAGAGCCTCAGGAATCTGTGTGAAAATAATAAACTACATAATAGCAGTTCTCAAGAATTGAGAGTCGACAAGATCTTTCCAGAAATTTTGAAATATTAAAGCAATTTTCATGACAATACTAAGATGTTACTTGCTCTTCCCACTCCCATTCGTTCATGAGTGTACAGTGGTATTTCCCAGAGGCTACATAATGTGTTATGTCACAATAGATTAATACAGAATCAAATATAAGAATCTAGATATCTTTTGTCTGTTAAGCCAGAATAACACTCTATAAAAATAATAAATGATGCTGTTCTAAGAATTACTTAAAACTTTAAAAACTTAAAAATGGATTAAAACATATTTTTAATCCATTAATATATGCTATTTATGTTAACATATAATAACTGTTTTTTCTTTTTATCCACCTCCTCTTCATTAATAATAATTATTATCAATAACAATATTAATCATTAACAAATTATAATTATAAAGAATATATCAACTTTAATTTCTAATACAGTATCAATAGAGATACCCCAAATAAACACATGTTCTTTAGAGTTCTTACACTTTTAAATAATGTAAATAAATATCAAGACAAAAAATAAGTACTACTGGTCTTGCCAAAGAGAAATCGGAGTTCAAGATGAAGAAAACAGTGATCATGGGGCAGACAAAAATTTCAAGACATTAATGACTGAAAACATCAAACTCGGTGAAATAGAATGACTTAATTTAGAAAAATGCAGTCACCTCCAAGTAAGATGAATACAAAGTAAAATATCAGAGTCAAATTGCCCAAAATCAAAGCCAAGAAAACTTCAAAGGCAGCCAGATTAAAAATATGTGTGCAGGAAGAAAACAAGAAGAAGGCTGACTACTGATTTCACATCTGAAACAACAGAGGCTAAGAGACAATTGAATTACCTTTTTAGAAGGTAAAAGAAAACATATTGTGCCAAATGAGGTTTCTATAGTTAGCAAAAAATATCTCCAAAAGTGAGGATAAAATAAAAATATTTTCTAACAAAAATTTGTAAAATTTTAATTAGGATACCTACACTACAAAAAATTGCTAAGAAGTGTTATTCACGATGAAAGAAATGATATAAAGTGGAAATTTAAATCTCCAAATGTTTTGAAATAAAATAACAGTTCCCTAAATAATTTATGAGTCAAAAATCACAAAATAATTTTGAAATATTTTGAAGCTAATGGAGATGAGAATAAAATATTTTTTTAAAATTGTGTGGTGCTGCCAGGGCAGTACTTTGAACAAAATTTATAGCTTTAAATGTCTATATTAGAAAATAAAAATGCATAACACTAATGATTTATTTCCATTGTATAGAGATAAAAAAAGGAAACTAGAATTTGCCCAAGATAGTGGAAGGAAAGAATTAATAAATATCAGTTCACTTCAGTTCACTTGCTCAGTCGTGTCCAACTCTCTGCGACCCCATGGACTGCAGCACGCCAGGCCTCCCTGTCTATCACCAACTCCTGGAGCCTACTCAAACTCATGTCTATTGCGTTGGTGATGCCATTCAACCATCTCATCCTCTGGCATCCCCTTCTCCTTCTGCCCTCAATCTTTCCCAGCATCAGGGTCTTTTCCAATGAGTCAGTTCTTCACATCAGGTGGCCAAAATGTTGGAGCTTTAGCATCAGTCCTTCCAATGAATATTCAGGACTGATTTCCTTTAGGATGGACTGGTTGGATCTCCTTGTAGTCCAAGGGACTCTCAAGAGTCTTCTCCAACACCACAGTTCAAAAGCATCAATTCTTCAGCACTCAGCTTTTCTTATAGTCCAACTCTCACATCCATACATGACTACTGGAAAAGCCATAGCTTTGACTAGATGGACCTTTGTTGGCAAAGTAACATCTCTGCTTTTTAATATGCTGTCTAGGTTGGTCATAACTTTTCTTCCAAGGAGTAAGCATCTTTTAATTTCATGGTTTCAGTCACCATCTGTGGTGATTTTGGAGCCCCCCCCCAAAAAATAAAGTCTGTCACTGTTTCCATTGCCTCCCCATCTATTTGTCATGAAGTGGTGGGACCACATGCCATGATATTAGTTTTCTGAATGTTGAGTTTTTAGCCAACTTTTTCATCTCCTCTTTCACTTTCATTAAGAGGCTGTTTAGTTCTTCTTCATTTTCTGCCATAAGGGTGGTGTCATCTGCATATCTGAGGTTATTGATGTTTCTCCTGGCAATCTTGATTCCAGCTTGTGCTTCATCCAGTCCAGCATTTCTCGTGATGTACTCTGCATATAAGTTAAATAAGCAGAGTGACAATATACAGCCTTGATGTTATCCTTTCCCGATTTGGAGCCAGTCTGTTTTTCCTTGACCAGTTCTAACTGTTGCTTCCTGACCTGCATACAGATTTCTCAGGAGGCAGGTCAGGTGGTCTGGTACTCCCATCTCCTTCAGAATTTTCCACAGTTTATTGTGATCCACACAGCCAAAGACTTTGGCATTGTCAATAAAGCAGAAGTAGATTTTTTTCTGAAACTCTCTTGCTTTTTCAATAATTCAACAGATGTTGGAAATTTGATCTCTGGCTCCTCTGCCTTTTCTAAATCCAGCTTGAACATCTGGAAGTTCATGGTTCAATGAGCGCAATTGTGTGGTAGTTTGAGCATTCTTTGGCATTGCCTTTCTTTGGGATTGGAATGAAAACTGACCTTTTCCAGTCCTGTGGCCACTGCTGAGTTTTCCAAATTTGAGGGCATATTGAGTGCAGCACTTTAATAGCATCATCTTTGAATATTTGAAATAGCTCAACTGGAATTCCATCACCTCCACTAGCTTTGTTCGTAGTGATGCTTCCTAAGGCCTACTTGACTTTGCATTTCAGATGTCTGGCTCTAGGTGAGTGATCACACCATCGTGACTGTCTGGGTCATGAAGATCTTTTCTGTACAGTTCTTCTGTATATTCTTGCCACCTCTTTTTAATATCTTCTGCTTCTGTTAGGTCCATACCATTTCTGTCCTTTATTGTGCCCATCTTTGCATGATATGTTCCCTTGGTATCTCTAATAAATATAAGAACAGACATTAATGAACAGGAAACATGAATGTAAAGGAAATTAACAATGCCAAAATTTGGTTCTTTGAAAAGATTAATAAAGGTAACAAAACTCTAGCAAGACTAATTGATGAACAAAGAACAAAGACAAGTTACTAATCTTAGAAATACAAACAGGAATATTAATATGTATTCTATAGACTATCAATACACACCCACAATATAACAAATGCATATCCTAAAGAATAATAGAAAATAATAATAATAAATATAAAAAGTTATTATGAACAACTTTATGCCAATACATTTAACAACTTAGATGAAATGGGCAAGTGCTTTAAAAAACACAATCTTCTAAAACTTGATCAACAGGAAATATTTGAATAATCCTATAAAATGAGATAACTTACTTTATTATCAAATATCTTCCCACAAGGGAAGTTCTGTGTTGTGACAAATTCACTATTGGATACCATCAAATTCTTACAAAAGCAATAACAATAATACACAAACATTTCAAAAAATATAAGAGGAGATACTGCTTCCAAACATGCTTTTTAAGACCAGCATTACCCTGATAGCAAGCTGACAATGTTATTAGAAGGAAAGAAAATTACTGGCCAAAACTTCTCATGAACATACAAGCCAAAATCCTCAATAAAATATTAGCTAACTTAATGCAGCACTCTCTAACAGGTATATCCTAGAGTTGCAAAGATATTTCAATATTTAAAAATTAATTAACATAAATTAGCACATTACAGAATTAATGAAAATAAAATCACATGGTCATCTCAATAGACACAGAAAAAGAATTTGATGAAATCAACAACTCACCCATGATTAAAAAAAAAGAAAAATCAGCAAATCACTGATAAAAGGAAAGTTTCTCAACCTGATGATGGAAATTTATGAAAATCATATAGCAACCATCATTCATAATGGTTAAATACTGAATGTTTTCTCCTAAGACTGTGAAAAAGGCAAAGAGGTTCAGTCTCATATCCTTTCTTCAATATAGTACTAAATGTCCTAGCCACTGTGATAAGTTAAGAAAATAAAATTTAAAAAATAAATATTAAAAAAAAGGAAATAAAACTTTCTCTCTTAATACATAATATGATTGTCTGCTTAGAAAATCCTAAGGAATCTATGAAAACCTACCAGATCTAAAAATAAATTTAGTTAGGTCACATAATGCAAGATGAACGTACAAAATTAATTGTATTAACATATGAACCAGACATATTTAGAAAGTAAAACTTTAAAATATTTAGAAGTAAATTTAATGAAAGCTATGCAGGGTTTATACACATAAAACTGTGAAATGTTATTGAAAGAAATTAAAAAAGATTTCAGTAAGTTAAACGGTACATCCTGCTAAGGAATTGGAAGATTTGATAGAGTTAAGATGTCCATTGTCCCTAAGTTGATCTATAGAGTCAATAAAGTGCCAATCAAGACCTCAGCAGACTTTTTCTTTTGTATAAGGTAACAAAACGATGCTAAAATTTTATCTGAAAAAGCAAAGGATCTATGATAGCAAAATCAATTCTTAAAGAAAAAACAAAACAACAACAGTATGGGAGAACTCACACTACCTGATTTCTATAATGTTACAAGAACTAGTATCTGTATGGAACAAAAATGAACAAAGCCTTTACTTTACTTCATTTTCAAGAATTAATTGGAAATGGTTCATGGATTTGAGCATAAAACTTAAAACTTTTAGAAGACAACATAGGATATGAATTGTGCAACTTTGGGGTAGAAATGGCAACCCACTCTAGTGTTCTTGCCTGGAGAATCCCAGGGATGGGGGAGCCTGGTGGGCTGCCGTCTATGGGGTTGCACAGAGTCAGACACGACAGAAGTGATTTAGCAGCAGCAACAGGGGTAGAAAAATATTTTTAAGGATACAAAAAGCATTGACAAAAGAAGAAAACTGACAAATTGTGCTTCATTAATATTAAAATTGTTTGCCTTTCAAAAGACGTTGAAGGAAAGGAAATATCAAGCCACAGACTGGGAGATATTATTTGCATCACATACATCTGACAAAGGCTTGCATCCAGATGATATAAAGCTCTCTCACAACTCAGTAATAGGAAGGCAAACAACTAATAAAAGATCTGAACAGACAGTTCACAAAAGAAGATATACAGATGGCCAATGAACACATGAAATGATGCTCGACACCATTAGTTATTAGGAAAATGCAAATTAAATGAGATACCACTTCATAGCTAAATGACTAAAATTATGACTAAAATGACTAAATGACTTAAATTAAAAAGACTGATAATAGCAAGCACTGGGAAAGATGTTGAACAACTGGCACTCATACATTATTGGGTGGGTAGGGGAGTGGGGGCTGTAAAATGGTACAATCACTTTTGAAACTGTTTGGCAGCTTTTATATATGATAAGCGTACTTTTGCCAGATGATTCAGCAGTTCCATCCCTAGATTTTTTTTCCCCTAAAGAGACGCAAAAACTATGTCCATGAAAAGACGTGTCCAGAAATGGTCATAGCAGCTTTATTGATAATAGTTTAAATCTAGAAAGAACCCTAATGAAAATGGAAGAACAATTATGATGCGGTGGACTAGTACTCAGCCATAAAAAGGAGCAGCCTGTTAATACACAAAACACCATGGACAGATCTCAAGATATCACACCGAGTGGAAGAAAGTGGGCGGAAGAAAAAGATTCTGTATGAGCCCATTTATGTTAAATTCTAAAACCGTCAAACTATATCTATAGGGATAAACATCAGACCAGCAGTGTACTGGAACAGTGGGTGGGAGGGAGAAGACTGACTTCACATGTAGGAGGACTCTTTCTGGGGCGATAAAAATGTTCTATAACTTGATTGGGCCAGTGGTTGTATAGATGTACTATGTGCTGTGTGAAGTTGCTTCAGTCATATCTTTCTCTTTGCAGCGCTATGGATTGTAACCTGCCAGGCTCCTCTGTCCATGGGGATTCTCCAAGCAAGAATACTGGAGTGGGTTGCCATGTCCTCCTCCAGGGGATCTTTCTGACCCAGCGATCTCTTATGTCTCCTGCACTGGCAGACTGGTTCTTTACCACTAGCACCGCATGAGAAGCCCTGTATAGGTATATACATTTGTCAAATATCACTGACTTGTGCACTCAAAATGTGCTAATTTTACTATTATAAGTCAGCCATGAATAAAATTAGTTTTTTAAACTGGTGCATTTAACATAAAAATCCGGGCTTTTAGAATTCTTCTAAGAAGCCAGATCTCGAAATACTAGGCAAGCAGTCCCACATAGCAACAACCAGGCTGCCCCATTCTGATGGGACAAGCATCTTTCTAAAGTTCCCCACAGGTCCCTTCCCTCTCTAGTCACTTGCTACCTGTTGAATGACTTTTGGCCTTTGTTCTTAAACAATAAACAAATAAGTTTGTTCATGTGCTGATTGATTTATTCAGCTATCAATCTTTTGTCCAATATGTACTCAATTCCTTGGACTGGCCATTTTTTTCTCTCTGAGATCAATCCCTCTTCATCTGAGGAGCAGGGACCGAGTGAAGGTACAATAATACCATCCAGGGAATGCTATCATTATGGACCCTGCCTAAGCTTAGCTACTTTTGGCTCAGGGTGAGGTCGAATGTTTTAGCTCCTTTGGAATCAGGGAAAGAGGGAAAGAGGAAGGAAGTCAGGGTCACTTTGTTCTGACCATACATAACTCCTGGATCTTTCCCTCAAGATCAGTTCTGAGGTGGAGGAGCATGTGACTAAGGTCGCATTACAAAAAACCCAATTAGGGCATATAAATCAGGATGTGGAGTTAAAAGAAAAGTGCGGTTTTATAAAATGGATCATTATTATATGGCTTTGGCTCTGTAAATCAGTCAGTTGTAGCTAAAGTGTGGAGTGAATGCCCTTAAATCAGAACATTTTCTTTAGGAATTCCTAAGCACGACTTGTAAAGCTGGTGTAGGATCTGTAAGCTTCGATTGGAGTTATGTAAATCCATTGCCTCCCCTATAAAGCAGTTGAATGTTTTAACTAAATCTAATTCTTAAAATAATGATTTCTGAATCAAAACTTTGCTGGGAAGATTTACAGGCAAGTTTTATAAATCAGCAGCAAGATATATAACTCAGATAGTGAGAAGTGCAGATTTATAAATCCAACTTGTAAATCAGGAGAAAAAACATCATGTTTTACACTAAATAATATTTTTACAAATGGCACCTCATACATCATGCAATTGCCACAAATCTTTCACACCGGAGTCAGGCTACATAATACAGGGCTGAATCACAAAGGAAATTGAGGCCTGGGTGGTGATGTCGGCAGGAAGACTCGTGGGCTTGAAAAAATGCTGCTCCGTCTCCCTCATCGATGGAGATGGGTGAGGGTCTCCGGGATCAGAGTCTCTCGGGTTTTTAATTCCTCCTGGCAGCCTGAGAGCCCATGACTGTGGGAGAATTTCATCACCATCCAAGTCTCAGTTTCCACATCTACAAAGTGCAGACAATAATCCCTTTGCCAAAAGATTGTTGAGAGGATTAAATGAGATGATATCAGTAAAGCAATGAGCTCAGTGTCTGGAAAATACTTAGTGCTTAATAAATGTTCATTGTTACCTGTTGTTATCAAATTCATTGCTATTGTTGTTGATATTAATATTTTCAGCTTACATCAGTTTCCCTTTCCATGATGCATTAAAAAAAGCAGTTGTGGGAAGCAGGGGCAGTGATGTGTGGCTGTTGATTGGCGACCAGTGGAGCCTGGAAGCTGGTTCATGTCTTCCCGCTCCAGCTGTGTTTGACTGGACCATCTTCCCTGGTATTCCTCAATTTCTGGCTGCAAGAATTTCCCCCAAAAGGTTTTTTGAAGGCCAGTTTTTGAGACCCAACTTGCAACACAGAATTTAAATAAAAGCTAATGTTTTTAAGAAGCTTGTTACAAAAGTAATACATTTTTATTGCAGAATATTTGGAAAATAATGAAAATCACCAATACTCTTGCTACCCAGAGATAATCACTGATAACTTTCTGGTTATCCTCTTAAGGTCTTTTTCTATGCATATATTTACATACATACATATTTAAAAAACCAAAAATGAGACCACATTGTGCAGGTTGTTTGACAAATTTTTTTCCGTTTAACTATATATTGTGAACCTTTTCCAAAGTCACTAAGTAGTTCTTGGTAAATTTTTTGTGTGTGTGTGTGATCATGGATTATACTGCACCATAATTTATTTAACTGGTTCCATATTGTCAGACATTTATTTTGTTTTTAATTTTTTGCTATTATAAACAACCTTCCAGGGAACATCTTTTAAATAAATTTCTGCAGTTATTTATGATTATTTCCTGAGGATAAATTCCTAGAAGAGGAATTGCTGTGTAAATGGGCTGTGCACGTTTTTAAGAATTTTGCCAAGTTACCCACTGGAAAGCTTGTTTCACTTGAAGCCCTTGCCAGCAATCTATGGGTGCCCATTTCCCCAAGCTCCAGACAATCTTTTTTCTTTTTTTAAACTGTCAGTGTAATAGCTGAAAAATTGTGTTTCACTATTGTTTCAGTTTGCACATCTTTGACAGCTTGTAAAGTTAAACATTTTTCATATTTTTGCCGTTAGTACTTCTTTTGTGGATTTCCTAATCATGTCTTTTGTCCACAATGACATTTCAGAGCATTAGAAATATTAACCCTTTCTTACTTGTATTGTAAACGCTTGTTTTCTCAGTTTGTCGCTTTCCCTTAAATTATGCTTATGGCAGATTTCAATTTATATGTGGTTAATTCTATCAGTATTTACTTTATGATAAGACACTCTTTAAAAGACTTTCCCAGCACAAGATCAGACAAACATGCACCTATATTTACTTCAAGCTACTTTGTATATGTGCTTTAAACCTTTCTCCAACTGAAATTTATTTTAGGAGGTGATGTGAAGCGGTGATGAATCAATTTAGTCTTAGGTTTTCATAATTATCCCTTTATCATTTCATCTGGAGATTCAAACTATATGTTCTTTCTACCGGCTTCTCCCCTAGTTCAATCTATTTTAATTATGGTAGTCTTAGAAACTATTTTTATATCTGTTTGTGCAAATATCTCTAATATTTCCGTTCATCAAATCTACTTAATTATTTTGTTCATTGATTCTTCCAGACATTTAGAATTATCTTGTCAAGTGTCAAAGAAAAAAGGTATTAAAACGTGGATTGGAATTACAACAGACGTCTATCAATTAGAGTGCCACGCTTACAATTGTTAGCCTTCTCTTACAAAGAAGAAGACACATGGTATACATCGCCTCTTATTTTAGCCTCCTTGCTAAATGTTTTCTTTCCATTCCTTTCCAAAACTGTTGGGTCAGGATAGCTTCCTAATCTGGTGGGACTGATTTTATTTGGCCTTGTTTCAATAGAATTTAAAATCTAAAGTCCTCTAAGAGAAGGGAGGGGATGGAGAGCAGTTCACTGAAGGTTAGAGTGACAAGGACGTTTGTGCCTCTCCTCTGAAGCACTTGCTTCCATGGAGGTGCTGTAGAAAACTTCAAACACCAACATCTACAAATGCCCTACAGTCACCAACCCATGTGAAATACTTCTGCGCAGGCGCACTTTGTCTCTTGGCTGGCAAGCTTCCATGTTCAAATATCTCACCACAAGGAAAAATATTTGACCTTAAGCTACTGATTGAAACACAATAAAACAAATAATAATGAAAAAAATGAAACACCTGTCCTGGGAAATTGTACTGGGAAAGATACTCGACACTGTCTCAAATATCATTGGGGAATTCAGGAATTACGAGAGCTCAACTGTGCTTACTTGTTTTCTGAGTGTTATTGGGCTCCTTCTATTCTTCTTCCAAGTGTTCAATAAAGTATGGCCTTGGGCACGATGAACAGATTGGGAGTTTAAGATGATTCCAGCTGTTTCATGGAGAATGTGGGGGAGGGAGAACACGAATGGTCTCAGGAAGACATTTGGGAGACAGTTCCATTGTCCAGATGGGACAGGGTGATATTATGCACGTATTGAGGGCAGTGCTGGTGGAGGGAAGGTGTCAGAGTCTAGACATATTTTGGTGATGGAATCAACTGGACTTGATGATGAGATCAGAGAAAGGGGGATGTCAAGGATGATTCCCAGATTTCTGGCAAAAGAGACTGGATTATTGCTGAGATTTCTTGACTGAAATAGAAGAAGATCTGGGGGCATCAGGAGTAGAACTGGCCAGATTTGAATTTTGGATATGCTTGGATAGATCCAGACTCTATTGGCATTAAGTGATAGAAATCTACCTCCAACTCTCCCAAATGAAAAAGTGTCTTGACTTGTGTAAGAGAATGGCTAGGGGTGGGACTGCTGTCTGGATCCAGGTGCCCCGTGTTGCTGTCAGCCCTCCCTCTCTTCTCTCCCCTCTCAACACTGGAATCCAACCCGCTCCCCCAATGTGCTTCCTCTGTGTCACTTTTATCCTCAAGGAAATTTCTCCCCACATCCATCTAAGACTTATATTCTACTAGTTTAGCATTCCCAGTAGAAAAGTAAGATTTTTTTTTTCCCCAAATAGCACTAATAAAATTATTGGGAATAAATGTTCTTGACCCATTTTCGACCACACACCTCTGTTTATACAAATCTGATGCTGGTATGGAACAACAGACTGGTTCCAAATAGGAAAAGGAGTTCGTCAGAAGCTGTATATTGTCACCCTGTTTATTTAACTTATATGCAGAGTACATCATGAGAAACGCTGGACTGGAAGAAACACAAGCTGGAATCAAGATTGCCGGGAGAAATATCAATAACCTCAGATATGCAGATGACACCACCCTTATGGCAGAAAGTGAAGAGGAACTCAAAAGCCTCTTGATGAAAGTGAAAGTGGAGAGTGAAAAAGTTGGCTTAAAGCTCAACATTCAGAAAACGAAGATCATGCCATCCGGTCCCATCACTTCATGGGAAATAGATGAGGAAACAGTGGAAACAGTGTCAGACTTTATTTTTCTGGGCTCCAAAATCACTACAGATGGTGACTGCAGCCATGAAATTAAAAGACACTTACTCCTTGGAAGGAAAGTTATGACCAACCTAGATAGCATATTCAAAAGCAGAGACATTACTTTGCCAACAAAGGTCCATCTAGTCAAGGCTATGGTTTTTCCTGTGGTCATGTATGGATGTGAGAGTTGGACTGTGAAGAAGGCTGAGCGCCGAAGAATTGATGCTTTTGAACTGTGGTGTTGGAGAAGACTCTTGAGAGTCCCTTGGACTGCAAGGAGATCCAACCTGAAGGAGATCAGCCCTGGGATTTCTTTGGAAGGAATGATGCTAAAGCTGAAACTCCAGTACTCTGGCCACCTCATGCGAAGAGTTGACTCATTGGAAAAGACTGATGCTGGGAGGGATTGGGGGCAAGAGGAGAAGGGGATGACAGAGGATGAGATGGCTGGATGACATCACTGACTCGATGGACTTGAGTCTGAGTGAACTCTGGGAGTTGGTGATGGACAGGAAGGCCTGGCGTGCTGCGATTCATGGGGTCGCAAAGAGTCGGACACGACTGAGTAACTGATCTGATCTGATCTGATCTCATGCTGGTATACTAGTTATAGGACTAAACTGCCTGGAGAATATAACTCCAAAGGATTGTTCTCCAAAGCTAAACTGGGCACTGTTACCAATGCAAGAAACAGGACAGACAAATCACAGATGCCTACTGTTTGCCAACAGATAGGTGACCTTATAATTGACTGTCCAAAACACATTTGAACATGAAAGGGGTGATAGGAATAATGATGCCAGGGCAACAGAGATTATCCTGACCACCTAGAGATGTATTGTCACCTTATCCATAAGATATCCAAGTAGAGATGTTGACTAGTTGTTAGTGTTCAGCTAAGAGGTCTGGAATGGGACAGAGGAATTGGAGCGGGTGACAGGAACAGTCTTGATGGAATGACAAGAAAAGGAGCCAGTTTGGAATGGGTTGAAGACTGAAAGGAGGGGAGGAACTGGAACAGCATGTGGGCACAACTCTCCTCCGCTGGATTGGGAAGGACAATAAGAAGAAAAAGCAAGAGCAGGAATAAAGTATGTAGGAGCAGGGGAGATGCATTTGAAGGAGAGGAGACAAGTGGACATTTTTGAAAAAAGAATATTGACTGCAGAAGGAAGCTCTGAGAAGGCAGGAGGAGAAGGGGTCCTCAGGAGGGAGGGGGGCCAGCTTCACCTTTATCACAGGAGGGATGCAGGGAGGAGGGGCAGGTGCAGGTGGGCGACAAAGTCAGTGTTGGGCGGATGAGAGGCTGTATGTAACGGCTTCTCAGTGCCCCCACGAAATACATCATAAAGCTGTTTGCCAAGAGTGGACTTTGAGGACAGAGAGGAGTTGAGACAGTCACCATCCTAAGAAGGCTGGTGAGAGGAACGCGCCAACATTTCTGGGCAACATGGTGGCCCAGACTCTGCTGGCCCTGGAATGAGAGCAGTCTTTGGAATTCTTCTCTGATGAAGACATCTAAGGAAATAGCAGTGCCCCTGGCAAGGCTGGGAAACATCTTCAGTTTATCCCCACTGGGCTGGTTGCAGATCACCTCCCTTCATTCTCTAGGACTCCAAAGAGGTTGACACATTTCCTGTCCCCACAATCTTAAACAGACTCTGGACAGTCTGTGTTTGATATGCACAGAGCATCATGCTTTAGAGACCCCAGAAGTAAGATGGCCTTGCTCCTATGAATGGCAGCATTTGTGTGAAGGAGAAGCATGTTTTAAAGTCTTCTTTTCAGTTTTGGGAGGTTGCTGAAGTTGGGACAAGATGGAATTTGCTATAAAGCACCTGTCTGACCTCAAGTCCTCCAGAGATCTCTAGCCAGGCATTTTGGTTGCCAGTAGCTACTCTAGAAACTTCATGAGGACAGGGGTACTGGGAAGGAGTCACCACGTGCCTCTGGACACAGGCACTCTGCTTAGCACATAGAAGATGCCTCACATCTGTTGAGTGAGCAGGAGCTTGTTCTGCATTGATGGATGGGTTAAGCCCTCCAGGTTCCCTGAGCTTTTAGCCTGAACTTGGAAGCTGGCACCTTTCTGTTTTCATCCTCGCTAGTCTTTTGCCATTTAAGAAATTCATGCTGAGGTTTATCACCTCCAACCTTCGAGCACAGTGTCTTATATTGATTGACATTTGATAAATTAAGTACAAAATGCTAATGAAAATGTTACAAAAGGAAATCATGGTAGATTCACCTTATTTTCACTCTTTTGGCATTGAAATAAAAGGAACTCTCTTCTGTACACCAGATACTTGCTGAAGTTGCTAAATAACAAGGATCTGATTTAGTATCTGGGTATATGGGAGCTTGATGGCTAGAGAATGAGAATGAGAGGTAGTACTGACCCACCACACCTGGCTGCTAGCAGATCCTGTCTGGTCCACAAGGACCTGCTTGACCAAAGCACAAAGGATCAGAGCCTGAAAGATGGGGATGGAGACACCCTCGGGGGTTTGTCTCTACAACAAACGTCACTTGAAACTTCCCTTTCCCCCCTTCAGAATGCCAACGTGATTATGCATCGAGCTGTTGCTATTTACAGAGCTCTTAGCACAGAGAGCATTACACAGCCAGTGACACAGAATTACAACCATCTAGACATATGGTTTGGATAAACAAAGCACAAAGCGCAAATTAACCATGGTTGACTATAACTCCCGCTTTCTGCTCCCCAGGGAGGGACTTTAGTGAAACTCCCAGTCGGAGAAAGCAATACATATCAGAAAGTATAGTACATCCAGCGTGGTTTAGACAAATGCTAAGCCTTATTTAATGCTTTTCATGGTGCCAGAACACAATGGCACCAACCTGTCTAGGAAAAGTTATAACTCTGTGCCAGTTTCCTGTAAATAGTAACTGTACGCCTACCGGATTCCATGCCTATGTGCTCCAAGGCCAAAGAATGCCTTTCATTTGTCATCACCTTGCTTCCACTTCCCGTGTCCCCAAAGGCGGGTTGCCTCATGCATCTGGATGTCAGAGCTGCATGGAGTTGGACATAAGTAGCCTCTTTTGAGTAAATACCCTTCAACTTCCTCTGTGGTCCTTCCCCTTCACTGAGTCTTCCCCCTCTATGCTCGTCTGCAGAGAAAGACCCCCCCCTCCCACACTTGGACAGTCAAGGTCTGAGCTCATCCAATCCCCGGGGTGCCATTAGGAGTGGGCTGATTCTCTTTTCTGGCAGTAAGGGGTCTCCTTACTTCCCATATTTTATATTTCATGAGAAATTCTTCCAGGACAGGAAACTTTCTGTGTGAGGTCTTTGGCCTCATCATTGACACATGAACCTTATAAACTTTGTTTGACAATAAAGAGTATAATATTTGCTTTTCATAATACATGTGCATCGCTTTCCAAAGGAGAGAGCAAAATAAATAAATAACCAGAGTAAGAGGCTTCTCCTTGGCTTGGATGCTTGTACTGGAGTTTTTCAAAAGGGAAAAGAAATCCACAAAACACTTGGCTAAATATATACCTACTTTTCCCCCCTTGTATTTAGTGGCTTTTAAGATGTACATTATATATTTAATTCGCTCTCTCTCTCTCTCATGCACACACACACTTGCACTTTATAAAAATTAAAATTAGAGCCCATCATCTAGGGACTTAAGAAGGTATGCACACATGGCCCCAGAAATACTAAGGGCTCTTTAGTACCAGATAAACCTTAAAGACTTAAACCTTACTTGTTGATAAAACTTCAAGACTCATTATCTTATTAGCTGACACTAATATTTTAAGTAAATATCAAGAACAAATTCTGCTCCATGAGACAAGCAGTTTTCAGGCTCAGAAGTTCAAAGAGAATCTGAAGGGCATGAAATCTAACATCTTTCCGACGGAAATCCCAGATGTCAACTTCCAGAGTGGTATGGTCATCTTGAACTGGGTGATTTCTGTGAGATCCATTCAAGTGGCCTTGACATTCTCTCCTTGTGAAGACTGAGATGGCAGCAGGACTCTCCTGCCCTGGCTCTGAATGGGTATTTATTGACATGTCTACTTGCTGTCATTTTCACGTCTCATTTTCAACTCTCTGAAGTGAATAAGGAAGACTGCTGAATCACTCTCTGTCATGTTAGTTTGGCCAAATAGAAATGGGGTGGGACAGGAGCCGAGATTTCCAGGGCAAAGCTAATGGATTTACCAAAGCCACTTACCTAGATTCAATAATTCAAATCAACTCCCTTCAGTTCTACAAATATTTCCTAACATCCCCTATGAAAAAAGTCCTAGTGCTGAGCCTTGTAGGAAATGATCAGTTTTTCTGTCTTGAAGTTTCAGTTTAGAGGGAAGATATTTAGGGATAAAATAATCCTACGGCAGGAAGGCAGCAATGAGAGAGGCAGGAGGACGGGAAGGAGGGAGGAATCAACTGATTAGCGTTGAGAAGCAGAAAGGTGGGGACCTGGATATTCCTCCCCATCCTTTTAAAGTTTCTCCAAATCCAGAAAGCTCATGGAGCGTGTACCAAGTTCCAGTCCTCCTGGTGTCTTTCCATAACAAGAATCAAATGAGGGACTTCCCTGGTGGTCCAGGGGCAGGCTTTGTGCTCCCAGTACAGGTGGCCAAGGTTCAATCTCTAGTCAGGGAACTATTCTAGATCCTGCACACCCCCACTCAGACCTGGCACAGCCTCAATAAATATACGAAAAAAAGAGTCAAATGAGAATATCTCCAAGCACGTTGAAAATAACAGCTGGTCACAAGCCCACTCCCATCGTCGACTCAATGTACATTGGATGTGTTTCATTTTGCTCCTATGTGAAACAGATTATATTAGTCCATAAAGAGAGATTTTACATTTAGTCTATGTGACATTCATTGATAATATGTCCCCATATGCACTTACAGATGTCCATTCAGGAAATTTCTGGGAAATTGCTTGGGGGCCTAAATAACTGATGGGAAGGGTGAAGACTCAGACTCAAAGAAACCGGGATCAAGGTATATCGAGGGTTCAGACCAACTCAGCCTTAAGCAGTGGCAGGGAATGTTCTCTGCTTTGGAGGGTTGAGCCTCAAACCCTTCCCTGACCTCATGCCACTCTTCTACATATTCAAAGTCATGTGGGAGATTTTGGCTGATTGCCCTGGCTAGATAGAGTCCAGGGCCCACTACTTGACACCATGATTTACATTCTTAACATGATCAACATAAAGGGAGAGGTACTCCCTGCCCCAGGAAGAAATCAGGTCTCTGTATTGGTAGTAAGGTGAAATGTCTGAGGGGCCACGACACAAAGAAGACCACCATAGTCAATGAAGCAAACACTTTGTCTTGCCAATATGATTAAGACATGGGCAGTGGACAAAGGGATGCACAGTCTAGTGTTGGAGGGTAAATAACTCACCAAGGAAGAAAGGAAAGTGCTACAGGAAAGGGGAGATGAAGGAGCAGTTCCAGGGGAAATCAGAAAAGGGACTCTTGCTTCTGCTTCATGTGTTCAAGGAAGCTCTGGATGAAATCATGGTGATGGCATAGAGGAAATGGGAAATGTATCCTAGGAGCTCATACACCTGGCTGAGCCCATGAGGAGATTCAGGTCAGCAAACAATTTGACATAAGGAGAATTTCACACGCTTATTGGAGTCATGGGCTTCCCCGATAGCTCAGTGGTAGAGAATCTACCTGCAGTGCAGGTGACACAGGAGAGGCAAGTTCAATGCCCGAGTTGAAGATCCCCTGGAGAAGGAAATGGTAAACCACTTCAGTAGTCTTGCCTGGGAAATCCCATGGAGAGTGGAGCCTGGAGGGCTACAGTCCATGGGGTCGCAAAGAGTTGAACACAACTAAGTGACTGAATGCACACATACAAATTGGAGTTATGATATCTGTCCTTTGTTGATTTTGGTTTGAGGACATTTCACCACCCACTCCTTGACAGTTGTATGTCTAAAACATTTCTGTCTTGGGTGTGTGTGTAACTGCACACACATACACACTTTTGTTGGAAACCCTTTCCTAAAACTGTCCTCTATCTACCCACAGAAAATTCTATAGTGTCTATAGCCTGAGTTTTCACTGCAATTTATCCTTACGTCTGAGGCTACACTTGCCACATTGAATTAAAATCCTCTGTGGTGGATGGTGTCTTGCCCATCGTTGCATCCTCTGTGCTGGGCATAGTACTTGACACCATTAGGCATGGGATAAATGCTGAGTGAGTAAACATAGTTGAGCTTCATGTGTGCTCGTGTGCTCAGTTGCTCAGTCGTGTCTGACTCTTTGGACCCCGTGGACTGTAGCCCGCCAGGCTCCTCTGTCCATGGGGTCTTTCAGGTAAGAATACTGGATCAGGTAGCCATTTCCTACTCAGGGGATCTTCCTGCCCCAGGGTCTGAACCCTCATCTCCTGCGTCTCCTGCATTGCAAATGGATTTACCACTGAGCCATCGGGGATGCTCCATGTAGATATTCCTTAAGTCTTAATCTTTTTACTGCTGGGCATCATAAATGTTTGCAAGTTGGTGTTCTAACTACTTTAGCCTTTATGCTGTTTTCATGCAACTTCTTTCTCTGGTTTCCCTATTGTTTTCTGTAGTTGCCTCAATGGGAAGAGGTGCTCATTTTGGCACCTATTGAACCTTCATTCCCAGAATCATAAACATGGGACTCTCCAAAACCTACTCCCTCATCTTCCTGAGCATACAGCTAAACTACATTTCCCAGCCTCCTTTGCAATTAAGTGTGGCCACATGACTCAGTTTTAGCCAATGGAAAGAGGGAGTGAATTGCAAACTTCTAGGACCACCAGTTAAAACCTCCCCAAATACCATACTTTCCTTTTTTTCTCTTTTGCTAGATGAATGGAGAGGATGCTAAGGCTCTAAACCCTAATAGCCATTAATCACATGTGGCTATTTACATTTAAATTAATGAAAATTAAATAAAAATAAGGGACAAAGGAATATTGTGATTCCATGGACTCCTGACTCCTTCCCTCCTCCAAACCCAATGAAATAAAAATAAAATATGAAATTAAACTAGAGAATCCCCTAGTTCTGCCTTGTGTGTGGAACATGGATGGGACCCCAAAATAGAGAGGAAAAGAGACAGTGAGAGAGCTCAGCTTCCCGACTGATTTCTTCTCATCACCTCCCCACCACTGTTCCTGCACTAAGGCTTTTCACCATAGAGAGGCAACTTTAAGACTATAGATAGCCAGTTTGAATCCTATCTTTAGCATTTCTTTGTTGTATGATCATAGTCTTTCTATTTAATGTTTCTGGACCTCAATCCCCACCCCCCTTTTAAAGTTACAACTGATGCTTTTAACTTCAGTCATCAGTTTGATGGAAATAACACATCTACATGGCAGCCACTGTTTCTCTTAGATCTATTTCTCTATTTTTATTTCATACAGATATCCAGTTGTTCCAGCACCGTGTGTTGAAAAGACGATCTTTTCCAGAATTGATTTAACTTGGCATTGGCACCTTTTTCAAAGATTAATTGACTATATATATGGTGGGTCTATTTCTGAACTCGCTCCTGTTCCATTGATCTATTAGGCTATTCATATGTTAATAGCACTGTCTTGACTTCTGTAGCTATATTTAAATGCTATAAAATATTCTTGAAACTAGGTAACAAAGGTCCTTCAATGTTTTTCTTTAAAAAAAAAATTAACTATAATTGAAAATTCAGTTACAGTCTCACTAACTATAGTTAAAATGCCCATAGCCGCATGTCCTTAGTGTCTACCACATTGGACAGGCAGTATAACAGTTCCATCACCACAGAAAGTTCTCTTGGCTAGCACTCTTCTAGATGAGGTTAAAATCACAAAAGGGACAGAGGCTGGGTCCCTAAATGATGGCTGAAGCAGTCACGCCGTCACTACCACTCATTCAGTTCAGTTCAGTCCAGCTCAGTCGCTCAGTCGAGTCCGACTCTTTGCGACCCCATGAATTGCAGCACACCAGGCCTCCCTGTCCATCACCAACTCCCGGAGTTCACTCACACTCACATCCATCGAGTCAGTGATGCCATCCAGCCGTCTCATCTTCTGTCGTCCCCTTCTCCTCTTGCCCCCAATCCCTCCCAGCATCAGAGTCTTTTCCAATGAGTCAGCTCTTCGCATGAGGTGGCCAAAGTACTGGAGTTTCAGCTTCAGCATCATTCCCTCCAAAAAAATCCCAGGGATGATCTCCTTCAGAATGGACTCGTTGGATCTCCTTGCAGTCCAAGGGACTCTCAAGAGTCTTCTCCAACACTGATTAAATAAGTAGATAAGCTTCTGTTGTGTTGAACACTTTAAACATGGAGGTTTATCATTCACAGTAGGTAGTAACCTCTTATTTGACACAAGGGCCTTGCGTTAAGATACTGAAGCGTTGAGTTCACTTTTCTCTCAGTAGATGGTGGAGAACAAGTCCCACTTGGAGAACTGTCTTGTCTGAGAGCAGAAAATCAATGAATCCTGGGATTTGGTCCATAAAGATTAGTTCCGTAAGTATGGAGACAAGTACCAAGGCCTTCCTATGGGCTTTGAAGAACATTCCTTTAAGACTTTAGAGCCTGAAGATTTGTACGCCTTGCTCTTTGACGTAGCCTTCCTGACGCTGTGGTATCAGCATGTTTCTGCATATTCTTTATCTACATGGTGGGAACACCTGACTTGTGCAGCTCACAGGTACTTTAACTAAGTTAGCCGTCCTGGCAGATCACAATCCCCCTTATCTCAGACAGTGGAAACTGAGGTTCCCAAGGGGCCATGCACTGTTACAAAATAATATTGCAACAATTTTATAGGTGTGTTAGAACGTGACCTGGGCCTGTCGTGAATATTTTGCCTACACAGGGTTGCTTTATACAAAACAGTGGCATATTTTAGTTTAGAATATGTGGAAAGAAAAGAAAGATATTAGAGCCCTTTTTCATAAAGACTTTCACTCACATCTGTAAAAAAGCAACCTTCAGAGTTTTAGTTTTTAAAATTTGCAACTTTTATTGTTTCTGATATTTCTTGTATACACTTATACCATTGATGTGGTATGAGGTTATTTTAGGGGTACAGGGAGAGACTCTTCTAATTTAGTAGCTATGTTTTCCTTGCATTCTTATTATAGTCATAATATGTGGCAGATGATTCTGACTTCCCACTTAGTGATAGAAAATTTCCTTTTAAAATAAATTTGCTTAAGTTTAAATACAACTCATATCAAAGGAAAAAAAGATATGAGTAAATAGCAGTACTAACACAACATGGATTCAACAAAAATCCTGAATGTGGTATGTAAATGAGTCATGTTTGCACATCTGGGGGCTGTAAATGCCTGGTCAATGGATAGGATCTCTTTCTTTGTTAAAATGAATAAATGAGTTTTTATTTATTTAGTTGACATAACACTGATTTATAAGATTGCCTAAGTTGTGTCAGTACTTGGTGTTTGCTAATCGGCTTTTTGTCTTTTTTGGAATTTGAATTGCCTTACACTTTGTTCAGTTCCTGGCAAAGAGGGAATGGTGTATGGATGATCGTGTAATGCCTGAGCCTTGAGTACAAAATAAAGACTGGTCTTCAGGGCACCCATGCCTATCCCTAGGATGTTAGAGTAAATTTGATCAGTCTACTCAGGTAAGACAGCTTATCCAGGTGTGAGTAAACACCACTTTCCTTTCCCTGAGCTGGAATCAAGAGCAAGAATCAGGCAGGATTGTTGCATCAGATGCTGTGTTCCTGCTCTAGGGATGAGCTCTGTCCCTCCCCCTCAGCTTGCTTCCTGAGAGGACCCAGTGGAGCAGAAGCACTTTCTGGGCCACAGCGCCCCCAGAGCTGGGTCCTGTTGGCTGGTGTCAGTGTTGCTGTTCAGACCCCATGGCCTCCCAACTTTGAAATCCCATCAGGTAAGTATCCAATGATCTGTCTTAACCACAGTGACTCACTGAGTCTTTAGATACCCAGTGGCTGGGACCTGTTTCCCTCACAGGAAGACATATTTTAAATAGCGTGAATGATAGAGAGCTCTCTCTAAAAGATTTAGAACAAACAACCAGAAGTTCCAGAACATACCCTGGTTTGTCCAATCAGTCTGACAATTAAGAGAGAGTCAGGACCCCTGTCCTCTGACCATTGCCAAGGATTCCTCATTCAGGGCTCTGTAGTGATGATCAAACAGAGAGGCTCAGTGCATATTAATGGTTCCAGGAGATAAAAGGGAAATCAAGTTGTGAAAAATAAAATAAAATCCTTCAACAATCGTCTGTGATTTATGGAATTTTCTCAAACCCTCAAGGGAAGATCATTTAGTAAACTCCAGGGACGGAGGGGCCTTGGAAGAGAGAAAACCAGAGTGAGGACTGCACCCACCACGGCCCTCAGATCCATTCTTATAATGTAGTTTGCATTTCTCCTAGAATACTTTTAAAAACTATCACACTAATTCAATATGTGTGGTGAGGAACTGCCCTCACATTTCACAGTTTCACCTAAAAATTGTCCTACTCTGTCTGTTGTTGGTCTCCTCTCCCGCCACAAAAAAAAAAAAAAAAAGATTAGAGTTTGAGCACTTGCTCAAGATTAAAATGGGGGGAAAAAAAGTTTTAAAGGGATTGATCTGCTGAGAAAACTTGCATCCCTCACCTAGCATGAATGTTCTTCTATAAACTCACACCTCTTCTGTCTAGAACTGAATTCATTGTTTTTCATGGAAACCATCTCTCCCTGATTCTTCCATTTCCATCACTGACGGTTTTGTCCCCCATGTGCTCAAAAGCTTGCAGTCTCTGCTCCCCCACCCCCAGCTCACGCTTAGCCCCAAAGGCTGAGTGAGGGCTCACTCTTCCTATCCTCACTGCTGGAAATGCCCGGCTGGTTCTGGCTCTGGTCCTGGTTGTGTTTTTTTTTTTTTTTTTTTCTGGTTGTGCTTTGTGACAGAATCTCTCCCCTATCTCCCTGTGGCTGTCTGCCACCTCCACACTTGTCTACTCCCCGAAACTCATTCAACCTGCTTTTCCTTCCTCCAGATCCTTGCTCATGTTGGTTCCAGTGGGATCCTGGGATGCCCTTCCTCACCTCCCCACCTGCTACAACCTCGTCCTGTCCTGCCCTAACCTCCATCCCCGCCACCCACAGTTACCCATCTGCTGAGCTCCTGGGAGTCAGTGAGACCACTGACTTTTGGCCATTTTTTAAGTCTGCTTCAGATGCAGTAGATCTCACCTTGACTAGAGGTTGCCTGGAATACTACATGTCCTTCTGCATCCCTGTATCCCTCTATCATACCCAACAGTTTTATATACATGATTATTGTTGAATAAATGATGAATGAATGCTTCTGAGATAGATTTTTTAAAGACGAGGAGGGGGGGAACCATGAGCAGGAGCTGTCTGAAGAACGAATCCTTATTTTAGATCCTACTGAGTGTTTCTGTCGACGACTCTTTGGACTATGAAAACAGGAACAATTATGGTGTAAATGGACTTTGAAAATAGCAATAATTAGGTAATTAAAAATGTACTTCGGTTTCATTATGGTGTCCATAAAATTCCACCATCGAAAAACAAACTATTTTAACATATTTTACTTAATATAATTCATGTAATTGTGATTTTTATGTTCCACCTAGTTATGCAATTAAGTAGTACATGGCTATTTCTTACAATTAAACATTGCGAAAATCTGCTGCCAGTTCGGAACACAGAGTATGATATATTTAACAACTTTTTATGCTAAACAGTAGACACAGTGAACATTATATTCATTTAATTCCATTTTAATTAGTTGAATAATATTTTAAATGTGAATTTAGGCCTAACTAGAATGGCACATTACTTGAGGTTGTTTTCTTCCAAATTACATATCTGTAACTTGTTGATGTTTTTCACAAAAAGAAACGGTGTTATGTGTGGGCGCCTGAGTTGAGAATAAGGGAGCCTTCCCAGTTTTCTGTCAAAGCTTCTCAATCACTGGTTAAGACTATTCTAGTGGCGCATGGATTTCCACATGCACTCTTGAAGAGTTAACCCCCAGAAACTCAGAGAAGGTGTTCTAACTTTGGCTGAGGCCTGAGGCAGCAAGAAAAGGCAAGGGTCAGAGATTACAGCTCCTCTGGCTTCTCGTGCTCTGATGAAGAGGCAGCCTAAACTCCCCCACCAGTTGCCTCTGGCCCTGGGCCTTGGCCCCACTCACACCTCTGACTGCTCGGAGGAGGGCCTGTGCCAGCCCATGGTCAGCCACTCCCCCGAGGGCTTCTGGCCTCCGTTTGCCACACACTTCCTTCCCACCTAACTGGACTGCTGCTGAGTGAGCCTGGAGCCTGGGAGGGATTCCCGAGGCAGTGGAGCTGAGTTCCCAAGGAAGCACAGGGATTTATTAGGGAGAAAGGGGACCTTAGAGACGTCAGGCTCTGCCTCGGTTCCCTGACCTGCCCAGTGTCATTTCCTGGCACTTACTGCCCTGGCATAGAGGGTCCCCAGCAGTCTCCCACTCCCCGCCCCCCTAATCTCCTTTCCTTCATGTTCCCCATCTACCAAGTCTTGACTCTTGGATTTAAATGTCCTGAAGAAGATCTGTGGCTTTCGGTCTACTCCAAAATCATGTCCCACCTTCTCGGCTGACTGGGCAGACTATGCCTCCCCAGGGTCCAGACTAACAGCCTGACTTGTCCTCCTTCTGTTCCCAGATGAGAATGAGAACTCTCCAAGTCAGCCCCACGTGACACGTCTTGATGGGAGTCCTGCCACAAAGTGGTGTGGGGGGGGCATCAGTTCTTGCACTTGAGGGACTCCTCCTCTTGGAGCTCGGGTAGTCCTGGCTATTTCCAAGTGACCGTGTTGTTCCTTCCCTTTGCCTGACAGTCGCCATTCCCAGTCCTCTTGCCCTTGAACTCTCCAAGGCTCAGCTCCCATTCTGCCCTTCTCACTAGACCTCTTCCTAGTGTTGCCTCAGACCCTAAGGACTGAAGGAGATGAGGCATGGGAGGGCTTAACAACCAACATGACAATAACAACAGTAACTGATGCTAACTGAACACCTCCTCAGCCCTCAGTACGTTGCATTAACTATCTGATTTAGCTCTTCAACATACACAAAGCTAGCTACTCCTAGTAACTCTGCTTAGGACAGTTAATGAGGCAGGTTCAGAGACATACTGCCAAGGGAGAGAACCCGTCTCAGAACCAGATGATCTGACTTCGGGGTCTGCATCTCTAATCACTACTGTCTCCTTCCTCCCCAGCAGTGTTCAGTCTCTCGTTTCTGACTCTAAGGCCCTATGGACTAGAGCCTACCAGGCTCCTCTATCTATGGGATTTTCCAGGCAAGAATACTGGAGCAGGTTGCCATTTCCTACTCCAAGGGATCTTCCCGACCCAGGGATTGAACCTGCATCTCTTACGTCTCCTGCATTGGCAGGTGGATTCTTTACCACTAGTGCCACCTGGGAAGCCTGTCTCCCCAGCAGGGGAACCAGCAAACAGTAAGCAATAGTTGTTATTTGCTGCATTGAATCCCAAGGAATAACCCTCTTTTTCTTTGCTCCTGTTAGTTTTGAGATCTGGGTCTCCTGACTCACTGTTCAGTTTAGAATCACAGTTAATTTCAGCAAGTTTTTTTTTTTTTTTTTTTTTGTACCCAGACGGCTGAGTGACTTTGGTAGGCTCAGATCCTGGCTTTCCACCTGGGGTCTCTCAGGTCTCTGTCTTTGGACTCTTAGGTCTATTTGAACTCTGCCAGAAAATCTGCCAGTGGCCTTGGACTTAGCATCTGGCAAGCTGGATACCAGACCACCTGACCTGCCTCTTGAGAAATCTGTATGCAGGTCAAGAAGCAACAGTTAGAACTGGACATGGAACAACAGACTGGTTCCAAACAGGGAAAGGAATACATCAAGGCTGTATATTGTCACCCTGTTTATTTAACTTCTATGCAGAGTACATTATGAGAAATATTGGACTGCATGAAGCACAAGCTGGAATCAAGATTGCCGGGAGAAATATCAATAACCTCAGATATGCAGATGACACCACCCTTATGACAGAAAATGAAGAACTAAACAGTCTCTTGATGAAAGTGAAAGAGGAGAGTGAAAAAGTTGGTTTAAAACTCAACATTCAGAAAACTAAGATCATGGCATCTGGTCCCATCACTTCATGGCAAATAGATGGGGAAACAGTGGAAACAGTGGCAGACTTTATTTTTTGGGTCTCCAGAATCACTGCAGATGGTAACTTCAGCCATGAAATTAAAAGATGCCTGCTCCTTGGAAGAAAAGCTATGACCAACCTAGATAGCATATTCAAAAGCAGAGACATTACTTTGCCAACAAAGGTTGGTCTAGTCAAAGCTATGTTTTTTCCAGTAGTCACATATGGATGTGAGAGTTGGACTATAAAGAAAGCTGAGCGCCGAAGAATTGATGCTTTGGAACTGTGGTGTTGAGAAGACGCTTGAGAGTCCCTTGGACTGCAAAGAGATGTCCATCCTAAAGGAAATCAGTCCTGAATATTTATTGGAAGGACTGATGTTGAAGCTGAAACTCCAATACTTTGGCCACTTGATGTGAAGAACTGACTCATTGGAAAAGACCCTAATGCTGGGAAAGATTGAAGGTGGGAGGAGAAGGGGCCAACAGAAGATGAGGTGGCTCGATGGCATCACCGACTCAATGGACATGAGTTTGAGTAAACTCCAGGAATTGGTGATGGACAGGGAGGCCTGGTGTGCTGCAGTCCATGGGGTCACAAAGAGTCAGACACGACTGAGCGACGGAACTGAACTGAACTGAAGCTGGAAGTCTGTCTTGAGGTTCCCAATCACAGCATTGTATTTATGATGCTTAGGGGCATCAGAGTCCTGACCACTTTGCTACCTTCAGCTGCACTCACTCCTCTATTCCCCTCTTGGTTCCCCCAGCCTCAGCTACACCTGACTCTAACTACTATCCTCTTAACATCCAGCATGCTTTGGGCCTTAAACAACTCCACCTTGGCTAGTATTGAATAAATGGTTTGAGGAAGGTAGCAGCAGAGCATAGGGCTGCACACAAAGCTGTGTTGTCAGATGCCTGAGTTGTAAATCTGGAGAGCCATGTCTTGCTGCAGACTTTGCCCTCACTGTGTGCTGTGCTGTGCTCAGTCATGTTTGATTCTTTACAACTTCATGGACTGTAGCCCACCAGACTCCTCTTTCCTGGAATTCTCCAAGCAAGAATACTGGAGCGGGTTGCCATTTCCTACTCCAGAGGACCTTCCTGACCTAGGGATCGAACTTGCATCTACCATGTCTCCTGCATTTCAGGTGGATACTTTACCCACTGAGCCACCGGGGAAGCCCTCACTGCTCCTACATAAAACCATCCATGACAGACCTCCTGTGAAGTGTGCTTCCCTTACGTCAGGCAGAATGTTACTGCTATTTCCAATTCCCAAAACAACTCTGAAAGTTCTGTATTTATTATTCTAACTCTAAAGAAGAAAACTGCAGAGCATATAGAAGACAAATTTGTTTTTGTCTGCTCAGAACCCCCTTTTTTTTTCCTCTGGTAATAGTACCTTGACTTTCCTTAGGACACACCACTTTCTATCTATATGGACTTACGGGACTACATTTCAAGCCCTTCCTTGCCTAGAGATAGGCATGTGATACAGGCTAAGCTGACTGGATTCCTTTTTGCTTGCAAGTCTGAACGTCGAGAGAAGGGATGGAAGAGATGGAAAATGATTGGAGCCAGTTTATCTGGATAGCATTAGGTCCTGAAGTCTGGATCCTGGGACTGCTCAGACCTCATCCAAGATCCCTTTTGCAGCCCAGCTTTCACTTCCTACGTGACCCAGATCCTCCTCACATTAGCCAGAGTTAATTTCTGTCGCTTGAAACCCTAGACCCCTACACGACAGAGGGCTGGCCATTCATTCATCCATGTAGTGGCAAGCTCCCGAGCATCCTCTCCATGCATGGTGCTGTGGGCATGATGGTGAGGAGGGCTGAGTTTCTGTAATCAGCAAGGGTAGTCACTCACTCCACTTTTGAGTATGTTTTCAGACCAAGGAACTTGTCCTGGGTCATGCACAGGACTATTCCATGGCTTGATGAGATTCAAGATAGGTTGTCACACATCTGTATCATTTTACAGATCTGTGTTGCCTTGTCCACACTTTGCTGGAGGATCAGTCAACTAATAGTTTCCTCCAACTTGGCACTAAACTGTTGCATGGATAAAAGTCAGGTATCTGGGACTATAAGAATAATTTCCTCAAAAATGCCTCTATCTAGTCGGCCATTTCATTTTTTCTTGGAGGTTTTGTGAAAGATGGTTTGCTAAGAGTCAAAAGAGACCCTAATAGCAGATCAGGAGATATGGCTTGATTTGCGGATTTATCACAAAATTCCCTTGTGCTATTGGGTAAGGTGGTGGCCTTCGGTGAGTCTCAGCTTCTCTTTAGGTAAATTGGGAAATTGTTCCAATGATCTCTAATGCCCATTCTGCTTTGGTAGCTTCTAAACATCTTCTGTCATAGGGAAGCTCTTGGATAAAGAGAGAAAAAAGTCTGTCTCTCCTTGTGATTTGAAGGTTCTGAATGGCACAAAAAGAGTTAAGCTTTGCAGCACTTTGCAACATTGATAAAAATGTGTGTACTTTAATTTCTAATAAAAAAATCAAGCAGGTATGAATAGCAATAAAATTGCTCAAAAATTGTTCAAATTGAAGGGAAACAATTGGAAATGGATTTGGAAATACAATGTTTAGCTAAGCAAGCTATAATGTTCTGTTATTTTAATCAGCATTGTAAAGTAATTTAAATAATGCAGGAAGAGACTTTTATACTTTAATATATAATCACTTTTTTTTCAATGCATTCATCAAAAGGCATTTCATGTTAATGATTCTATGGCTGACGACAGATACTGGCAATAATGGTCTCTCGTCTGCTCTCAGCTTATATTTGGAGCTTTTTAGATTTAACTTTTTTTCTGCTCTTCCCTACTACTCTTAAAGGAAAATTCCTGTAATTTGGGGAAAAAAAATGTTGTTCCTAAATGTTTCAAAGAGAAACATATTTTTAAAACGAAATCTAGAATGTTCCCCTGATATGATTTCTTCTGTAGCACCAGCAAGTTGGAATGGAGCTCACGGGTCATCTCAACAACTCACTTGCCTCCAGGCCCTTGAAACTCAAAAAGCATGAATGCGTCTTTCCCTTTAAAAATCTTCTCCAAGGACAGGTGGGATTATCTCACTCCATAGCTATTTTGTCTGTAATTTTAATAAATAAATACTTATTGACAGTTGAAGATTTTGCATGAAGAAATGACAAAGAAAGTTTCCTTCTTATTATTGAATTTCTGTCAACTATTAATATTATCAAATGACTTTTTTTGGAAATCTATTTTTAAAGAGTCATTTGAATTATTCTTGCTGCATTCTACATGTATATCAAGTCCCCATCCTCTCCAGAGAGAAGGGTTCAATGCCAGCCCCCAAATGGTGAAAGTAGATCTCCAAAGATTATAACGTTTGGCCTTGCCCTTGCAAGAACCTTCTTTCCTCCCCAGATAAAGCACACTTTCAGTGTCACCTGTGTGGCTTTTGCCCATACTGTGAGGAAAACTCATCTATCCATCTATCCATCCATCTATCCATCCACCTATCTATCCCCACCTCCAGAGTTTCCCCAGGATAAGAATAAAACTTAGCCCTAGATGTGTTTTTACATCTGAACACTATTTCTGGACTGGAGAGCTCCTAGTTTGACTGTCCAGAAACATTTTCGGAAAGGCAGCCTAGTTTTCATCAGCTAAGCCTGAGACAGTAGAGTTGGATTCAAAGCACTAAGGAGCCAGGGGGAGTTGGCAGCCAGGTGGGAGGAGGGGCCCAGGCTGGGGGCCCAGGAGCCTCTGTTTGGGTTGAGTCTGCCCCAGATGGAGGGTCTGGCAGTCGTTCCTCTCTTTGGGCTGGTTAGCGATGGATTGGAAACACATGGCAGACTCTGGGTTGGCGCTCGTAGCCACATGCTGCTCGTTGAGGTGGCAGGCTCAGCTCGAGCTGCTCGGGGGCAGGAAGGAAAGAGAGCTACTGGGGTCCAAGCTCTGGTCAGAAGGGCTTCCTGAGTCCTCCCCACCTGAGTGCCAGGGGACTTCAATGGCCCTTCAGGAGAAGGGAGGTGAATCAAGGACTGGGGAAGCAGTGACTGCTTAGAGTGAAAGCAGAGACACAGTGAGCTGAGTCCAGAACAAAGACGAGAGGGACAGGAGAGGAAACTTCTATTCACTGGGGAGGAGTCCCTAAAACTCTCTGTGCCTCTGTTCTCACACCTGTAAACGATAAGCCTTGTCAATTTCTGTATCATAGGCCGATTGAGAGAATTACATAAAGTAACAAGGATAAAGCACCTAACGCAAATCCTAGGGAATAGTGGCGTCTCTGTATTGGACTTCTCAGGAAATCCACAGGAAGGTGGGGAGGGGCAGAGAGTAAGTCATAGCTGTGAAAGGGCAGCTGTGTCCAGGGGCAACCCAACGAAGACACCAGAAAGCTCTCAGGGACCCTGCATCACTGGCCCACCTCCGAGGCCCCACAGGACACAACTGCAGAGCCCAGGAAGGACTGTAGTCCTCCTCAGAACTCAAGAGCATCCCAAATTCCATCTTCAATGCATCTTCACTGCCACATCATGACAAAATCCACGCCACTCAGGTCTTCAGAACTTGTTAACTCCTTTGTGTGCTAAGTGCTTACTGGGTCTCCATGGGGTTGCACTGGAATCCTGGTGTCCTGGGGAGGGAGGGGACATGTCTCATCCTGAGGATGTTGTGACCTATGGAGGAGAGGAGACACAAGGGCACCGTACGGCCCCCACAGGGCATGAGGCGAGGCTCAGGGCATGCCTTCCAATCCTTCAAAAGGCAGGAAAGGTAAATCCAGACAGAGGCATGGACAGCCAGTCAGCTGGAAAAAGTGTTTCATTTTACTGTCAATCTAGTAAATGTGTGCTACAGCACCAATAAGACAACATTCTGCCTCAAACTTCCAAAGATTAAAACAAACAAACAAACAAAAAAAACACTCTACCCTTGGTTGGGGTAATTGTGAGAAAATGCTGACAGGGATGAAAGTTGCTAGTACTGAGGCCCATATATATATATGGTTGGTATATTTGATTTATGCAATTTTGTTATCATATGCATTGACTTTATAAATCTCCCTTCGATTTAAGATGATAGTACATCATAGAAGTTTTCTAAAGATAATTTAGCTAATATATTAAAGTCTTTAGAAATGAGTAATATTTGAGCCAGCTATTCCAAACCTGAGAATTTATCCTAAGAAAATTAACATACATGTTAACAAATGTTTAGCACAATAGGCACCTCAGTGTCATATCTAATTGGAAAAAATGGAATTTATCTAAAAGTCCAGTAATGATTGAGTCAATGAAAAATCATGGTATGAACAAATAAAGGAATCCTATTTGGCTAGTGAATGCAGAGGAGTAGGATTTTTTAATGGAAAAATGTTGAAAAAAGTCATGAACAGAAAATAGAGTAAAATTAAAGTGGAGGATGGTCACTGCAGATAGTGACTGCAGCCACGAAATTAAAAGACGCTTACTCCTTGGAAGGAAAGTTATGACCAACCTAGATAGCACATTCAAAAGCAGAGACATTACTTTGCCAACAAAGGTCCGCCTAGTTAAAGCTATGGTTTTTCGAGTGCCATGTATGGATGTGAGAGTTGGACTGTGAAGAAAGCTGAGCACTGAAGAATTGATGCTTTTGAACTGTGGTGTTGGAGAAGACTCTTGAGAGTCCCTTGGACTGCAAGGAGATCCAACCAGTCCATTCTGAAGGAGATCAGCCCTGGGATTTCTTTGGAAGGAATGATGCTAAAGCTGAGACTCCAGTACTTTGGCCACCTCATGCGAAGAGTTGACTCATTGGAAAAGACCCTGATGCTGGGAGGGATTGAGGGCAGGAGGAGAAGGGGACGACAGAGGATGAGATGGCTGGATGGCATCACTGACTCGATGGATGTGAGTTTGAGTGAACTCCGGGATTTGGTGATGGACAGGGAGGCCTGGCGTGCTGCGATTATGGGGTTGCAAAGAGTCGGACACGACTGAGCAACTGAACTGAACTGAATGTTCCTTTTTACTACTACTTATCTATTAATTTTCTATCTACCCATCTTTCATCTATCTATTTACCTATATATTATGATATTGCCATTACTCATTTAAAAATTATTTTTTTGTAAATTTTGTTTGTAAAATGTCCTCAGTTCAGTTCAGTCACTCAGTTGTGTCCAACTCTTTGGGACCCCATGAATCACAGCACGCCAGGCCTCCCTGTTCATGACCATCTCCCAGAGTTCACTCAAACTCACGTCCATCGAGTCAGTGATGCCATCCAGCCATCTCATCCTCTGTTGTCCCCTTCTCCTACTGCCCCCAGTCCCTCCCAGCATCAGAGTCTTTTCCAATGAGTCAACTCTTTGCATGAGGTGGCCAAAGTACTGGAGTTTCAGCTTTAGCATCATTCCTTCCAAAGAACACCCAGGTCTGATCTCCTTCAGAATGGACTGGTTGGATCTCCTTGCAGTCCAAGGGACTCTCAAAGAGTCTTCAACACCACAGTTGAAAGCATCAATTCTTCAGTGCTCAGCTTTCTTCACAGTCCAACTCTCACATCCATACATGACCACAGGAAAAACCATAGCCTTGACTAGACGGAACTTTGTTGGCAAAGTAATGTCTCTGCTTTTGAATATGCTATCTAGGTTGGTCATAACTTTTCTTCCAAGGAGTAAGCGTCTTTTAATTTCATGGTTGCAATCACCATCTGCTGTGATTTTGGAGCCCAAAAAATTAAAGTCTGACACTGTTTCCACTGTTACCCCATCTATTTCCCATGAAATGATGGGACCAGATTTTTCCTTTTTTTTTCCTTTTTTTTGGTCACAGATCATTTTGGTTTTTATACATAGAAAAAGTAGCATTAGATTTTCTTCCATTAAAAATGGATCTTGGTGCTTTGTAAAATTTAATATTATAATTTGGTTTAAGAGAAGTAATTTCCAACTTAAAAACAAAAACAAGACAAAACAAAAACTTTGACCATGGCCATCCTGAGAAGGAAGAAGATCCATGAGAGGGAGAGGCTGGCCAGGCTGGGCTAGGGTAAGAGAGGGCCAGGCCCTGTACTTGGTTCTCCTGCCAAAATCTAACGGGTAGAAGATAGCAGTGAACTCAGGCTGTGGCTCATGTTACCTCCTGCCCAATTTATCCACAGATGTTAAGCTCTCATTACAGAAAATTAGACTTAAGATGTTCTAGCCATGTAGTCGATTTCTTTGGGTTATAGCTTATCTATTACTTATAAAAATGTTTTTCTATTAAAGTGTAGATTTTCAAAATCCAATTGCCAACTTATCTTGCTGACTTTGCTTTCTCTACTTTATTTTCATCAAATGCCTAAGGACGATTATGTCAACCTTTAACACAATTGAGGACAGTGTAGCAAACTCTTATGTCTCTGATTTTCACGGCAGTGTTATTTATGTCAGTGAAGAGTTGGCTTGGTCTCTGTTGACAGAAAAATGGATAAACAGAATGTTGCACATATGGATGGTGGAATACTAGGCAGTAATGAAAATGAATTAAGTTGGTGCCAAAACCAATGTTGGATGATAAGAATAAATAGATTATATTTCCATAGCATATTATCTATGTTTATGTTTATATCTGCTTATATACAATATATGGAGGAGGGCATGGCAACCCACTCCAGCCTGGTGGGCTACTTACTGTCCATGGGGTGGCAAAGAGTCAGACTCAACTGAGCAGCTACGAAAGACACAGCACATATACAATCTATTTATATTAAATATTTATAATAATGCATATTGGGTTGGCCAATAAGTTTGTTCATGTTTCTCCATAAGATGTAACAGAAAAATCCAAATGAATGTTTTGCCCAACCCACTATCTTTAGAAATATACTTTATTTCTGAAATATAGGACACTACTATATAACTTTAATACAAAAATGCTATATTTTTTCATGAATAAAATATTTATTAACAAAGTGAGGAAGAATTAGGAAGAACTGTAATAACTACGAGATCACATGGATTACATTCAGGCCTGACCATGATGGAATCAAGTGCAGGGGACTTAGCTTTCCCACCAGAAATAACTGTAAAACTGAAGGAAATGTATGAAGCATCTGTTTTCACACACTGGCGGTGAGCACCACGTTTAACCATTTTCTGTAGGGGGAAGTACTTATACTTTGTAAACATCACAGGGATGTAGCTGAGATCTACAGTCAGGCCACACTTTGGGAGTATCAATCATTTTTCTTTTTCTATATGTGCCATTTGCTGTTTGTCCATTTTCTCTCTTGGTTTGAGTATACGGTATTTATCTCCTCTATTGGCTTTTAAGCTATACTTCTCCAGTTTATTATTTTAGAGATTAGTCAAGGGATATTATGCATTCTTAGCTTATCATATTCTTCCTTGAATTAATATTAGTTTGCTTTACATATAATGAAGAACTTTCCAGTAATACACTTCTATTCACCTCTCTTTTTGTGTGTGAGGGTTATCATATGTTTCACTTTTGTATGTTATGAACCCAAAACAGTTCATTTTAAAAAATAGTTGACTTATAATGTTGTGTTAGTTTCTGGTATACAGCAAAGTGATTCAGTAATATATGTATATATATATAAATATTTTTTCATATTCTTTCATTTTTTTCCATTATGGTTTCTTTTCTTTCCTTTTCCATTATGGTTTATTATAGAATATTGAATAGAGTTTCCTGTTCTATATTGCAAGACCTTGCTGTTTATCTACTATATATATAGTAGCTTATATCTGCTAATCCCAAACCCCTAATTTATTCCTCTCCTCACTTTCCCTTTGGTAACTATATTTGTTTCTATGTCTATGAGTTTGTTTTGTAAATAAGTTAATTTGTATCGTATTTTAAATCCCACATACAAATGATATATATTTATCTTTCTCTTTTTGACTTATTTCACTTAGTATAATAATGTCTAGGTCCATTCACATGGTTAGAAATGGCATTATTTTATTCTTTTTTTATGGCCGAGTAGTATTTCATTGTATATGTATACCACATCTTCTTTATCCATTCATCTGTTTACAAACATTTAGGTTGCTTCCATGTTTGACTGTGGTAAACAGTGCTGCTATGAACACTGGTATCCATGCATCTTTATGAATTAGACTTTTCTCCAGATATATGCTCATGAGTAGGATTGCTGGAACAGATGGTAACTCTATTTTCAGTTTTCTAAGGAACCTCCATAATGTTTTCCATAGTGGCTGTACCAACTTACATTCCCACCGTCAGTGTAGGAGGGTTCTCTTTCCTCCACATCCTCTCCAGCATTTATTATTTGCAGACTTTTAAATAGCAGCCATTCTGACAGGTGTGAGGTGATACCTTTTTGTAGTTTTGGTTTGCATTTCTCTACTAATTAGCAAAGTTGAGCATCTTTTCATATGCCTATTGTCCATCTGTATGTCTTCTTTGGAGAAATCAATTTAGGTTTTCTGCCCATTTTTTGACTGGGCTGTTTGTTGCTTTTTGTTATTGAGTCTATGAGCTCCTTGTATGTTTTGAAAATGAATTCCTTTTTGGTTGTATCATTCGCAAATATTTTCCCCCAGTGTGTAGGCTGTCTTTTCATTTTGCCTATGGTTTCCTTTGCTGTGCAAAACTTCTAAGTTTGATTAGGTCTCATTTGTTTATTTTTGCTTTTATTTCTATTGCCTTGGAAGATTGATCCATGAAATGTTGCGATGATTTATGTTGGACATTGTTGTTTTTAACTTAAAGAGTCAAATGGCTTATAAAGAAACTATGAAAGGAGAAAAATGTCTTTTAGATTTACATTGTTTCCCTCTCTCCTTCTTTTATGTGGACTAAGTTTCTATTTGTTACAATTTTCCTTCAGCCAATTTTTTGGGGTATAGTGAAATAGCTTATTGAAGTTGCCTTTACTTTGACCTCATTTTCCATGAATATTTTCACTGGATATAGGAGTCTAAGTTGGTTTACTTTTATTTCAACATTCAAAATATGTTATTCCATTGTTTCTGATGAGAGATTAGCAATATTTATATCTTTGTTCTCTTGCATGTAAAAAGATCTTTCATCTTCAACTGCTTTTAAGAATTTTTTTAAATTTTTTATTTATTTTTTTAAGAATTTTTAAAAAAATAAATATTCTCAGCAATTTGATTTTGATGTAACCAGGTGTAGTTTTCTCTGTGTTTACCCTGTTTGTGATTTGTTGTTTCTCTAATCTCTGGGTGAACACTGCTCATCAAATTTGGAAACCTTTTGTCATATTTTTCCCTGTTTCAGTCTTTGTCACCTTCTGATACCTCATCTACACATATATTCAACCACATAAGTAGATTACTTAGGTCTCTGAACCTCTATTCACTATTTTTTTCCTTCTTAGTGCCCCAGGTGGTATAGCTTCTCCTGACCTGTCTTCAAATTTACTGCATTTTCTTCTGATTGTTCAATACGCTGTTAATCCCACCCACTGAAATTTTCATTTCAAATATGTTTTTCTATTCTAAAATTTCTGTTTGATTCTTTTTCATAGTTTTCATTTCTCTGATGAGGTTTTCCATCCATTACTCATTATATCCCCAGATTTCTTTAAGTCCTTAAACATATTTATAACATCTGCTTTAAAGTCTTTGTTTTCTAAATTCAACAACTGTGTTATCTTAGGGTCTATTTCTATAGAAAAAAGCTTTATCTTTTCCTGGTTATAAGCCAAATTTTCCTTCTTTGCATATATAATTTTTTTCCCTGTGTGCTATATATTATGAATGCTATATATGTGAGAATATATTGAGTCATCTTCCTCTAAAAAGTATTGAGATTTGTTGATAATTTATTGGAATATCAATTTGATTATCTTATGAGTTGCTTTTAATCTTTGTTAGGATGAGAGTAGTGTAATCTTTATTCTGAAGTTCAAATATCTTACTTTAAAGATGTGAGCTTTATGGAATTTCAATTAAATATTCCTGGAATGTTTACAGATGTTTCTCCATCCTGACTGTGCAAAATTCCTGACTCCCAGTGCTGAATGTCATCTGAAATCTCCATCCAGTTCACATTCTCTTTTGTAGCTTTTTTGTTGGTTTGTTTTGAGGTCTTACAAAGTTGTACCATGTATGAGCACATCATTAATATCCATCCAAAAGCTCAAGGAGACTTCTATGCAAATTATTTGGACTCCTTCTCTGTGAAGTATTTTTCTTTGGTATCTATCGTGTCTTGTAAAGTGAAAGTGAAAGTGAAGTTGCTCAGTTGTGTCTGACTCTGAATGCTATGGACTATAGCCCTCCAGGCTCCTCCGTCTATTAGATTTTCCAGGCAAGAATACTGGACGATACCCCATCTCCAGGGGATCTTCCTGACCCAGGGATTGAACTCAGGTCTCCTGTATTGCAGGCAGACTCTTTACCCTCTGGAATTTATTTAGAGTATAGTTCTATCTTGTAAGTTCCAGCCATCTCGGCTGTTCCAAATTTTAATCAAATCAAAGGAAGATATTATCAAAATCAGGCTTCCCTGGTGGCTCAGTGGTAAAGAATCCTCCTGCCAATGTAGGAGACTCCGGTTTCATCTTTGGGGTCAGTAAGATCACCTGTGGAAGGCAATGGCAGTATTCTTGCCTGGAAAATCTCATGGACAGAGGAGCCTGGTGGGCTACAGTCCATGGGATTGCAAAGAGTCAGACACAACTGAGCAACTAAACAACAAACAATTGTCAGACTCAGTAAATAAGCAAGATCTACATGCTATTATAAAAGAAACACTTGAAATGTAGAGAGACAGGTTAAAAGTAAAAGAATGGGGAAATATATACCATGCTGACAGTAAGCATAAGAAAGCTAGCATGGCTCTATCACTATCAGACACTGAGATTTTAAGAAAAGGAAATTATCAGAGTTAAAGAGACTACTCAATTAACATAAATGGGGCAATTCATAAAGAAAAAGAGCAGTATATATATAAAATATATGGCTGCTGCCGCCACTGCTAAGTCTCTTCAGTCGTGTCCGACTCTGTGCGACCCCATAGACGGCAGCCCACCAGGCTCCCCCGTCCCTGGGATTCTCCAGGCAAGAACACTGGAGTGGGTTGCCATTTCCTTCTCCAATGCATGAAAGTGAAAAGTGAAAGTGAAGTAGCTCAGTCGTGTCCCACTCTTAGCGACCCCCATGGATTGCAGCCTACCAGGCTCCTCCGTCCATGGGATTTTCCAGACAAGAGTACTGGAGTGGTGCCATCGCCTTCTCCGAAAATATATGGACCAGATATCAAAGTTTTCAAACACAAAGAAAAGCAAAACAAAGAGAACAACAAAGATAAATCCACAATAATAGCTAAAGATTTTAACACTCTACTCTTAGTAACTGGTAAAGCAAGTTGATAACACCAGAATATTTGATGAACACTATTTACCAATTTACCTAGTTGATATCCAACCACTTCATAATACATATTTTTTTCTAGTGCGCTAGAAACATTCACCAAGGTAGAATTTAAGATGGACAATAATACAAGTCTTCATACATTTCAAGGAAATAAATTTAAAAATTAAGAAAATTCTTTTATACCTGAATATATAATACATACTTCTCAATAGCCTATTAGTCAAAAGAAAAAAATCCTTATAGGCATTGCCTAATATTTATGAATAATTGATAATAGGAACTTCCCTGGTGGCCCAGTGGTTAAGACTCTGCACTTTCTTTGCAGGGAGTACCAGTTCAACCCCCGGTCTGCAAATTAAGATTCCATGTGCCACAGGGTGTACCCCCCCAAATAAGAGTAAAAATAATTGATAATGAAAATACAGCATATAATATTGTATAGGATACAGCTAAAGCAGTACTTAAAGGAAAAATATGTTGCCTTACCAGTTAGAATTGAATGTACTAAAATTCAAACTTAAAAATCTGAGAAAAACAAAATAAATGTGTATAAATAAAAGAGGAAATAATAGAGATGAGTAGATATCAGTGAATAGAAATTAAGAAACATTAAAGGCAATGAATAAAACAAAAAATAGCTTCATTTAAAAGATTAATAAATTTGACAGGTAAGAGAGAAAACATAAACTTCCAATTAAAAAACTAAAAAATTTCCAAAGAAGCAGGAGATATCCCCAGACATATGTCACACAGATATTAAAAAGATAAACTAGTACTATGAATAATCTTGTGTATACAATTTGACAGTTTTGATGGAGTTAAAAAATACATTGAAGGACACAAATTGCCAAAATTAATACAACAAAGTGCAAAAGTTTATTAGCCTTTTATGTGTTAGCTAAATTGATTTTGTAATTAAAACCTTTCTACCAAAAGCACTGAAGTATCACATGGATTCACTAGTAGATATTATCAAATTTTAATAAAAAAAATACTAATCTTACACAAATTCCTTGAGAAAATAGAAAAGAAGGGAGTACATTACAGTTCTTTTGATGAACCCATCTTAATGCTAATACCATAATCAAACAAGGACGTTAAAAGGACATCGTTAACTAACATTTCTTACAAACACAGATGCGATACTTCTTAACAAACACAGATGCAATACTTCTTAACAAACTATAAACAAATTTAAAGAGACAGAACATCATCATTACTAAGTGGATAACCCAAGAAATGCAAGATTGGTTTAATACTCAAAATTAATCTAATATACCAGAATTGCCAGAATAAAAAAGAAAAGAATATCATATAATGATCTCAATAAATGCAGAAAATGCATTTGCTAATTTTCATGCACAATCCTAAAAATAATCTCTTTGTCAACTAAGAATAGAAGGGATATTTTTCAATATGATAAAGAGTTCTCCCTACTCTCAAGACCAAAGAAAGGATATTTCTTAATATATCTATTCAAAATTATACTGAAAGATGCAGTGAGTACAACAGGAGAAAAAGAAATAAAAGATACAAAATTCAGAAAGGAAGAAATATAGCTATCATTATTCATAGATACAAAATTCTACATGTAGAAACTCCTAAAGAATCTCTAAATAATTAGAAATAGTAATTACTTTAGCAAAGTTACTAGAGATAGGTCAATATTGGAAAATTATTTGCATTTTGGCAGGGAACAATTAGAAAATGAAATTTTAAAATAGTATACATAATAAAATAAAAATACTTAAGGAGATAAGTGTAAGACTTCAACACTGAAAAGTATAAGAAAATGTGAGAAATTAAAGAAGACCTAAGCAGTAAAGAGCTATACCATGTTCAAGAATTGTTCAAAGATTCAGTGCCATTAAGATAGCATATATCCCAAAACTGATTCAATGCCATACAAAGCAAAATTCCAGCAGACTTTTGTTTTTGATTGGCAAGCCAAGTTTAAAATTATATAGCAATCTGAAGGGCCTAGAACAACAAAATGCAATATTAAAGAAAAACAAATTTGGATGCTTACATTACCTGATTTTAAGAGTGACTATAAAGCTGTAGTAATCAAGGCTTTTTGTATTGATGCAAATAGGAACATATATTACAGGAACAAAATACAGAGTCTGGAAATTGATTTACACAAACTGAGTTTTGACAAAATCTGCAAGACAATTCAACAGGAAATGATGGTAAACAAAGGGATAGCCATACTGAAAAAAAAAAAAAGAAGTTCAAAACCTATCTGACACCACATACAAAAATTGACTTGTGGAAGATTTCAGCTATAAATAAAAAATAAAAATCTATGAAGCTCTTAGAAATAAACTTAAAAGAATATCTTACTGACCTTCAGGTAGTCAAACATATCTTAGATATGGCATGGAAAACATACACCATAGCCTGAGTGTTTTATCTCAGGCTTCCATAACAAAATACCACAGAGGGGGAGGCCTATTATGTTTCATAGTTCTGGAGGCTGGAAGTCCAGGTTCAGGGTGGTGAGGTTCTGATGAGAGACTTCTTCCTGACTTGCACTGAGTTCTCACATGAGAACAAAACAGAGAGAGCTCTGGTGTCTCTTCCTTTTCTCTAAGGGCACTGATTTCATTATGAGGGCCCCACCCTCACGACCACATCTAGCCCTGATTACCATCACAGGCCCCAATACCAATCACATTAGGAGTTAGAGTTTCAACATATGAATGGCAGAAGGCGAGGAGTGTACAAACATTCAGTACACAGCATAGACTGAAACCAATAAATTAGACGTGATCTAAATCAAAAACTTCTGTTTACAGAAGACACCATTAAAAATGGTACAATAAAAGTCACTCGGTAATAAAAAGGAGTGAACTATTGATACATGCGGAAACTTCAATAAATCTCAAAGAGAGGTAGAGTAAAAGAAGTCAGCCTCTAAAGGTGACATACTGTATGAGACCATTTGCATGGCACTCTTTTTTACAAAAATTAGAGTAATAGAGGATAGATCAGTGGTTTCTAGAGGTTAGGAGTGGGGAACGTGTGACCACAAGAGGCAGCAGTGAAAAAGCCTGTGGAGTTCTGGTTCCTGATTGTAGTGGTAGTTACATGCTGCTGCTGCTGCTGCTAAGTCGCTTCAGTTGTGTCCGGCTCTGTGCGACCCCACAGACGGCAGCCCACCAGGCTCCCCCATCCCTGGGATTCTCCAGGCAAGGTAGTTACATGAATCCATTCATATTTTTATAGTTAAAGAACTGTACACCAACAGAAGTCAGTTTTACTGCATGTTAATAAAAATATAAAATAATTGGTAACTAGATGGGGAGAACGGAGAAGCCTGGTGGGCTGCAGTCCATGGGGTTGCTAAGAGTCAGACATGACTGAGTGACTTCACTTTCACTTTTCACTTTCATGCATTGGAGAAGGAAATGGAAACCCATTCCAATGTTCTTGCCTGGAGAATCCCAGGGACGGAGGAGCCTGGTGGGCTGCCGTCTATGGGGTTGCACAGTCGGACACGACTGAAGTGACTTAGCAGCAGATGGAGAGAAAAGATTTTGCAACATGTATATCTGGAAAAGAACTAGTGTTTATTTTAGAAAAGCAAGTCAATAAAATATGGACAAAAATTGTGAAAAAATACAAAGGAAGCTATTGAAATGGTCAATAAGCATTGGAAAAAGTGGTCAATGTCAGTAGTTATCAGTGAAATGCAGATTAAAACCATACCTGACTTACTAGAAGAACTCACTAGAAGGCTTAAAATCTAAAGGACAGTCAATGGTAAATCAACCCACTCCAGTACTCTTGCCTGTAAAATTCCACGGATGGAACAGCCTGGTGGGATACAGTCCATGGCGTCGCTAAGAGTTGGACACGACTGAGCTACTTCACTTTCACTTTTCACTTTCATGCATTAGAGAAGGGAATGGTAACCCACTCCAGTGTTCTTGCCTGGAGAATCCCAGGGACGGGGAAGCCTGGTGGGCTGCCGTCTATGGGGTCGCAGAGTCGGACACGACTTAAGCGACTTAGCAGCAGCAGCAGCAGCAATGGTAAATGCTGGTCAGGATATGGGACAAGCAGATGGTAGAACGCTCTCATATTTCTGATTAACTATAAAATGGTGTAACCACTTTGGAAAACAGTTTTGTAATTTCTCATGGAATAAACACACACTCTATGATAGCAATGCCACTCCTAGGAATTTACTCAAGGTAGATCAAAATATATGTCTGCAAAAATTTGCACAAAAATGAGCACAGCAACTTTGTTTATAATTGTCTCAAATTGGAAGCAACCCAAATGTCCATCAAAATACAACAGATATAAAATTTGTGGTAGATTTATACAACAAAATGAAACTCAGCAATAAAAAATGAGAAACTATTGATATCCGCAACAGAAAAATTACAGACATATTTGTGCTGAGAGAAAGAAGCCAGGCACGAAGAGTACTTTCAGTAGGATTTCATTTATATAAAGTTCTAGAATAGAATCTGCCTGCAGTGTGTGAGACCTGGGTTCAGTCTCTGGGTTGGGAAGCTCCCCTGGAGAAGGAAAAGGCAACCCACTCAAGTACTCTTGGCTGGAAAATCCCATGGACAGAGGACCGTGGTAGGCTGCAGTCCATGTGGTCTCAAAGAGTCGGACACGACAGAGAGACTTCACTTTCTAGAACAGACAAAACTAACTTATGTATAGAACAGAGAACAGTGGTTGCTTGAGTGGGTAAGAAGGAAAGCACTGGCTGCAAAGGAGCAAGGAGTGTGGGGGAACTTTCTAGGGTAATGGAAATCTTCTATTTCCTAGTCCTCAATAGTATGTGGATTACACCAGTGTATGCATTTGTCAGGGCTTCCCAGGTGGTGCTGGTGATAAAGAACCTGCCTGCCAATGCAGGAGACGTAGAGATGCGGATTTGATTATCCCTGGGTGGGGAAGATCCCCTGGAGGAGGGTATGGCAACGCACTCCAGTATTCTTGCCTGGAGAATCCCATGGACAGAAGAGCCTGGTGGGCTATAGTCCATAGGATCGCAGAGTCAGACACAAGTGAAGCGACTTAGCAGAGCACGCATGCATTTGTCAAGATTCACCCAGCCATGCACTTAATGTGTCTTTTTCTCTGTGTAAATTATTCTCTATTAAAAAACATAATATGTGCTTATAGGGAAGATGACCTTAAGAATTGAAAGGGCTAAGCTAGTAATACAATAAACACACACACGGTGGCTTTGCCTGGACTTACCGCACCGAGGTACCCAGCCCTGAGTCGGCCCGGCAGCTCCCCAGCACCCCCCTGACCTTGTCCTCACCCCTGCCCTAGTCTTATCCTTTCTGGTCAACACGAGGGATTTGGCAAACCACTCCTCCACTTTGATTTCTCTCTCTATGTGGCATCACTCCTTCACTTCAGTTGGCTCTCCTAAGGAGAAAACAGGAGAGGACTGGAAGGTAAGTGGAAGGAAATGGGCAGTCCTCGCCTACTCCCTTGGGTTGGCATCTGACTGCCCTGAAGATGAGCTCTAAGCCCAGGTAGATGTGAAAAAGCCGGGTGGGTCCCAAGCGGTGCATGGATTCTTATGGGAACAAGTCTACCGGGCCCAGGAGAGAGGCAGCTACTGCTTTCCTCATGTGCCTTAGTATCTCTCTGCTTTTGTTTCCTTAAATATAAGATTTTTTTTACCTTTAAACTCCAGAGGCTCAGTAAGATGTCCCTGTTACAGGAGCCTGCAGTTCTGAGGCTCTGCTTGCCCGCTGACGGTTTCATCAGCACAGAGCCCGTAACTGAGGGAAGACTCTTAACCCCTCCTGGAGGGTGGCGGGGGGAAGCAAAGGAATGCATTTTTCCTTCCCCCTTCTCCTCCTGCTCTACTGACCTTTCGTTTTGCTTTTTGCTAATGTCATTTTCACTCTTGGTTGGGCTTTCTCGACAGCAAGGAAGACTTCTTTATGAAGCCGTGGTGATAAACTAGGGTCATGCATTCATACACACAGAGGAAACCACTTCATCAGCTCCTACTCTAATATCAAATACCTCTAATCTCATCAAGAAAACAGCAAAACTGCAAAGTGCCCTTGTTAATCCTGTCACTTACTACCTCACTGGATTTTGAAAAATGCAGTTTAATTAGCAAAATAAAAGAACTTAATCTTTCTCCATATTATTCACACAAGTAAAAATATATGCGTTGGCTGAAGATAAAAATAAGTTGCACAGGGCTACTAACCAAACACAGGGGTGGGGGAAGGACGAAGCTGCAGCCACCCTGATTGGAGGGAAGGAAACAAACCCTAGGCTTTCTTAGGGCCTCATAAAAACAGCACTCCATTCTTCATAAATATCTCACACATACTTAATATAAAGAAGAACAATTTTTAGGCCAAAAGGTGTTCTAGCATACAGGAATGTACTCCCTTTATTGCAGATTGCAGGCTTTGTAAACATGCAGTAGAGTTCAGCAAAGCTGATGCCATGGATTTTAATAAAAATGGTACAAGTCAAGAGAGGGAGTTTTCCCCAACAATTATTTTTAAAAAGGAATTAAAATCCCATTTTAAAAGATGATTGTGACAAGATAGAAAAAACACAATATCTTTTTTTTTGGTCTTTCCTTTTAAACTCAAGCCACCTCTACCCTCTTACATATTCATAAAATGTATACAGAGCTAATTTTGAATGTGCCCTTTATGACTATGTCACAGTCGTAATATCACCATGTTCCGAAGGCGTAATTAAAGATTTACCTAGATTTATGAGACTTTATCATTATCAATAGGGTTAAGGAATGCCGGGGAGACACATTGTTGGAAGATTCTGCTCAGCAGTTTCTTGAGCAATGAGAGTCCCGGTATTACTTTAGTGCTGGAAAAAATGACTGTTCGGCACTAATATATGGCCCTTTATTAGAAAGGGAACACCAAAGACACTTCAGTCAAAACACTTCAGTGGCTTACCCATCTTTTCCTTTCGGGGGATGGAATTGGCAAGAAAGCAAAACATCTGGCTCATCGAATTGTGTGAGATGGAAGCATTAGCTCCCCACAGCGGCAGGTAGCTGACCCCTCAGATTCCCTTAATAAACACTGAGCCATATTAAGGTGGACCAATGTGCCTCAAAACAATAGGACATGCTTTACATTGATCATCACCTTCCAGAAGCCAGGGGCGGCCTGGCTCTTTGCCATTCGCATTTACTCAGGTTCAGTTCAGTTCAGTCATTCAGTTGTGCCCTACTCTTTGTGACCCCATGGACTGCAGCACTCCAGGCTTCCCTGTCCAACACCAACTCCTGGAGCTTGCTCAAACTCATGTCCATCGAGTCGGTGATGCCATCCAACCATCTCATCCTCTGTCGTCCCCTTCTCCTCCTGCCTTCAATCTTTTCCAGCGTCAGGGTCTTTTCCAGTCAGTCAGTTCTTCGAATCAGGTGGCCAAAGTATTGGAGTTTCAGCTTCAGCATCAGTCCTTCCAATGAATATTCAGGATTGATTTCCTTTAGGATTGACTGGTTGGATCTCCTTGCAGTCCAAGGGACTCTTGAGAGTCTTCTCCAACACCACAGTTCAAAAGCATCAATTCTTCTGTGCTCAGCTTTCACATCCATACATGACTACTGGGAAAACCATAGCTTTGACTAGATGGACCTTTGTTGGCATAGTAATGTCTCTGCTTTTTAATATGCTGTCTAGGTTGGTCATAGCTTTTCTTCCAAGGAGCAAGTATCTTTTAAATTCATGGCTGCAGTCACCATCTGCAGTGATTTTGGAGACCAAGAAAATTACTCAGGTAGGAGCACCAGGGCGGTGGCCGGGAGGACCAACCCCATGCCGTGGCTGCGTGAGCACAGGAGGCCCTAGAGGAGCTATCCCATGTTGAAGGTCAGGAAGGGCGGCAGTGAGGAGATACCCTCGTCCAAGGTAAGAAGCATTGGCTGCGCTTTGCTGGAGCAGCCCTGAAGAGATACCCCACACCCAAGGTAAGAGAAACCCAAGTAAGACGGTAGGGTTGCAAGAGGGCATCAGAGGGCAGACACACTGAAACCATACTCACAGAAAACTAGTCAATCTAATCACACTAGGACCACAGCCTTGTCTAACTCAATGAAACTAAGCCATGCCCGTGGGGCAACCCAAGATGGGCGGGTCATGGTGGAAAGATCTGACAGAATGTGGTCCACTGGAGAAAGGAATGGCAAACCACTTCAGTATTTTTGCCTTTGAGAACCCCATGAACAGTATGAAAAGGCAAAATGATAGGATACTGAAAGAGGAACTCCCCAGGTCAGTAGGTGCCCAATATGCTACTGGAGATCAGTGGAGAAATAACGCCAGAAAGAATGAAGGGATGGAGCCAAAGCAAAAACAATACCCAGCTGATGAGATGGCTGGATGGCATCACTGACTCGATGGACGTGAGTCTGAGTGAACTCCGGGAGTTGGTGATGGACAGGGAGGCCTGGTGTGCCGTGATTCATGGGGTTGCAAAGAGTCGGACACGACTGAGCGACTGATCTGATCTGAGGAGCACCTTATGCACACCTGCTTCCCTACCTGCCATTCTTATGCAGCTTTCTAGGTTTAGAACCATGTGGTTCTGTGGAAAGCAAGTCGCAGCAGCAATCTCAGCAATGAGGTTTTCTTTTTATATCTAGATATTTCATTTTCCTGTTCTTGGAGCAATCTCCATTCAGAGAAAGACAGGCCACAGAACTGCATTTCTCAGGCATCATACTTTTCACAAGGTAAATGAGCATGCCCAGGCCCCATGGCCTGGCACCCAGTCTTCAGGCTGGGAAAGGAAAAGGCATGTGTTGAATAGGCTGTCATGACAACACCTCCACTCTGGTGCCACCTAGAATCTTCTGTCTTCTATTGGTCTCTGCAAACCGTGCTTCCTTCTTCCTAGTTCCTACTGGTATTACTCAGTGTTTGGTTCTCCAGGGAAATAGAACCAGTAGAATGTATTTAGGTAGGTAGATATATGCATTCACACATACATATACAGGTTTATTTTAAGGCATTTGCTCATGCGATTGTGCAGGCTGGCAAGTCCAAAATCTGCAGAGTAGAGGCTGGAGACTCAGGGAAGAGCTGCTGTTGTAGTTCAAGTCCAAAGCCAGTCTGCTGGCAAAATTCCTGATTCCTTGGGGGTTGTCTGTCTTTATTAAGGCCTCTAAATGATTGGATGGAGACCATTCACACTATGAAGGACAATTTGCTTTACTCAAAGTCTGCTTATATAACTGTTATTCTCATTAAAAAATACCTTCACAGCAACATCCAAATGTGTTTGACAAAATACCTGGGTCCCATGGCCTGGCCACGTTGACACAATAGTAACCACTACACTCCCTTAGAGCCGTGAGTTTCACTTCCACGGTAGATGGTCCTGCATGAAGCAGACTGTTACACATGCATGACTTGTCTAAGAAATAAACTGATATTCCACTATCACATCCAACATATGGTGGTCCTGCCATAGTTTGAATGAAAGCAAACCTCTTAATTCTGAAGAGAAGGTGAAAATTTCTTGCCCTTACAAGCAAAGCCTGCCTTCTCCTTTCTCCTTTAGAGGCCCTCTGCTTGACTCTGCTTCCCTTGGAAATACCTGGGATGAGTCTCCTGGGTTGGAGGGGGCATTCAGGGTCAATCCTCAGGTCCTTCGTGGGATTTCTCTTGTGGGCTGTGCACGCTCTTGTCACCTGTAATTCAGCAATGTTGCATGTACATTTAAATAAGGAAAGGGACAAGTGTCTTCACCCATCTCCAGGTAGGGTTTAGTTGGATACAGCTGAGAGGAGATTAAAGACGATTGTCTGGGTGATTCAGTCCTCCCTGGAATGGGAGTCCTTGGTCTTGAATTTGGCAAATGACCCCCTGCATTCTCCACTTGGACTGGATACCCAGCACTAGTGCAGGTGTGATTATTTGGGAAGGTGTTTACCCGGTGTGAACCCAGGCCCCTTTAAATACCTCCTGAGAAGCCCTTTACATCTCAGGTTCCTGCTTAGGCTCTAGGCAGAGACAAATGGTGCTGGCACAAGGGTTACTGCCAAGTCCATATCCCATACTCAGTGGGTAAAAATGATTGTCTTTATTTGCGTCATGTGGCTATCAAGACTCACTGAATGCACAAAACAGCACTGATGGTCTGGAGTGGTCCTGCAAGACTGACTTTGCCTGCAGTGGAGGTGTCAGCAGAAACCAGAGCACTAGTCACTCTGGCCAGAGCTCCAGCTCCTTCTGTCTTATGTTGGGGGTCTGGCATGTAGCTGCCCACTTGGCCTGGCTCCTCATCAATGCTAATTAGCATTGAGCATCCATAATGAGGTGGCCAGTGTCTCACTTGAAGAAGTTGTGAAGAATTAGTCAAATAAATAAATAACTAGGAAGCAGACATGGCCACCTCAAAAATGCCCTGGCCTGGGCTGTACCCCCACCTCCTCAGGGTCTTCTTCCTCACTGCACTTCTCCTGTCTGTCAGTGGGCACATCAATGAAACACAAGTTCTGCTAGTGCAGATCCGTCCAGGTGGTTGTGCCTACACCTTCTGCCTGCAGGGTGCCCCATCCTAGTGGCTGATACCAGTCCAGCTCCTTGGAGTCCCACTGGCTCCCTGTTCTCACTCCCCAGGCTGCTCAAAGGGCTCTCACCCAGCCTGATCCCAGCCCCACAGAGAGTTTCTAAAGAAAAAGCTCTCAGACAAGAACACATCCCTCCCTGCCCCAGGAGGGCCAGCTCCCTGTAACAATGACGTGGTCCAGGTAACAATATCACTGTCTGAACAGAGAATTCACCCTGCTCCCCTTTGCTGAAGCTTATACAAATCAGCTGCTCACATGGTAAGGAAAAGCCTAGAAGCCATAGAATGCGGGTGTATTTCTTCTCTTTAGGTGGTAATCACTCTAAATGATGACACTTTCTTGTTCTAAAAAAGTGGCTATTACCCTTGGAAGATAAACTAGCACAAGATGTGAGAACACAATGCTGTTCTGCCAGGTTCTTTAAAAACTGCTAAGTGTCTCCAAATCTCTTCTATATGGTTAGTTAAAGCTTCAGTATCAAACTGAAGACCCTCACGTCCTGCCCAGGTCACCTCTCACATTAATGAGCTCTGGGAATCTGAGATTCTACTTAGTAACCCTCCAAGCAGTTACTTATATAAACTTTCCATAGAGCGAAATTAGCAGGTGAATTGACAAGAGATGACACAGCTCAACGTATTTTTTAAATTGCTTACCTTTATCAGTCTATTCAAGCAGGTTGTGGTAGAATATACAGAATTACACACCAGCCCCAATAAGGACCTCTGCGCAGGGGAATGGTCAGATAAAAGGAAGGCCCCAGCATTAGGAAAATGGCCTGACCACAGTTATCATCAAAGTGACAGAAATTCTGTCAAAGCGTCCAGCTCTCACTTTCAATATCTCGCACGTGTAAGAGAAGGAACATCTGTGGCATATCCAGCAATATGTTTTAGCAATGTTTTTTTGGGACCAAAATTAACATGAACAGGAAGACAGGTTTGTGTTTCTCTGTATTTTCACTTATTAATACAACAATCCGAAGGTGATGAGCAATTCTGAGCTATGTTGGGCTGTGGGTTTCCATGTACAGTACTGAGATGTAGAACAAACATCCTCACTCTAAGCTCAGAGTTTGGACTTGGGTAAGTTTTAGGGAACTAAATAGGTTTGTAAAGCTCGGATGTTTTTCAGTTCATGCTTCAGCGTGAGGAAATAGGCACCAGAGGAAACAGAAATGCCACAGTGCCACTGTATTGGCCCCTCTCCAATATATGCTAAGTGCCTGTGATGGGCCAGGAGAGCAGGGCTCAGTCCAGACCTAGCTTTCCACATCCGTTGTCACAGACTCTCTCTTTATTCATTTGCTCATTCATTCATCCACTGATTCATCATCATTGGCTTGCAAGTTTTGAGTGGTAGGCAGTCTACTTAGACACTGTCAAGCCCTGGCTTTCAGTGATGATCAGACATCAAACTTACTTAGAGAAGTTCACAGAGAAGTAAGGAAGATGAGCAAATCCACATATAATTAAAATACAAGTCACTAGGATCAGGTGCTTTTCCAAACCATGTGTTTTGGGGGAGGTCCAAGGGAGCAGAGGATAATTCTGGCTATTGATCCATGTATAGATCTCCCAAGTTTCTGAGAATTTCTACTACGCTATCTTACTGGGCTGGTGGGAAGCTTGAAAGCCCTTAGAACAGTGACAGAAATTCTGTCAAAGTGGTTATATAGAAATATATAGAAATGAGTGGTTATATAGAAATGTAAAAACTCTTTACTATCATTGTAATCTCCATCACCATCACCATCACCATCATCACTATCATAATCACTAACACCACCATCCGGAGAAGGCAGTGGCACCCCACTCCAGTACTCCTGCCTGGAAAATCCCATGGACAGAGGAGCCTGGTAGGCTGCAGTCCATGGGGTCGCAAAGAGTCGGACATGACTGAGCGACTTCATTTTCACTTTTCACTTTCATGCACTGGAGAAGGAAGTGGCAACCCACTCCAGTGTTCTTGCCTGGAGAATCCCAGGGACGGGGGAGCCTGGTGGGCTGCCGTCTATGGGGTTGCACAGAGTTGGACATGACTGAAGCGACTTAGCAGCAACAGCAGCAGCATCACCACCATCACCACCATCTCTGCCATCACCACGTTATCATGGTCACCATCATCACCAAAACCCTCACCATTACCGCCACCATTATCACCATCACCATCTTCATCTTCAACATCATTATCACCAGCGCTGACCTCACCACCTTCCCTGCCATAACCACACAGTCAATGCCACCGTCCTCATCACAATCACTACCACCATCAGCAGCAGCACCATCACACTATTATCATCATTTTTGACCCCGTCTTCATCATCAGGCAGGATTCTCTGCCCCTCCAGACCTACACCCCATTCTTCTCTTCCTGCTCTGTACTCCAGGAAACTGATCCATAAGGACTTCATCCACAGGCTCCCAGGCCCTCCGATTTCTGGCTGGGAATGGACATTGGAGAGCCCACAAGAGAATGAGGGCAGTTGGCAGTTTTGCTGTGACTTTCTCCCTTCTGAGGCCTAGGTTGAGAGTGGTGGCATTCCTCTGCTGAAGGCCACAGTTCCCATCAGATGGCTCTCTCCCACTGCTGGAGATCTCCGGGTCTGGAGATGGCTCTTTCCTTGACCCTTCAGGCTTTGAGGTGGTACTGGTTATGACTATTCACTGCTGCTAGTCCTTGGGTGCCTCTTCATCCCTTGGTGTTTTCTTTGACTACCTCCCCACACTGTTGTGAGTGCTCTTGTCATTAAACTCTCTCTTGCCACTCTGGGGTGTGACCTAGATTTCCTGCCAGGACTCTGATCATCCAGTCATTTTTCAGTCCCTGAGTCATGTCAGACTCTTTGCCACCCCATGGAATATAGCATGCAAGGCTTCCCTGTCCTTCACTATCTCCCAGAGCTCACTCAAACTCATGGCCATTAAGTCAATGATGCCATCCAACCATCTCATCCTCTGTCATCCCCTTCTCCTCCTGTCCTCGATCTTTCCCACCATCAGGATCTTTTCCAATGAGTCAGTTCTTCACATCAGGTGGTCAAAGTATTGGAGTTTCAGCTTCAGCATCAGTCCTGCCAATGAATATTCAGGACTGATTTCCTTTAGGATGGACTGGTTTGATCTCCTTGAAGTCCAAGGGACTCTCAAGAGTCTTCTTCAACAGACCTATGGACCTTGGTTGGCCAAGGTCTGTTTGTGCTTTTTAATATGCGGTCTAGGTTGGTCATAACTTTCCTTTCAAGGAGCAAGCATCTTTTAATTTCAAGGCCACAGTCACCATCCTCAGTGATTCTGGAGCCCAAGAAAATAAAGTCTGTCACTGTTTCCATTTTTTCCCCATCTATTGGCCATGAAGTGATGGGACCAGACGCCATGATCCTAGTTCTTTGAATGTTGAGTTTTAAGCCAGTTTTGTCACTCTCCTCTTTAGGACCATGTAATCCCCAAGCAGTGCTGTTACCAGGGTCTCCCCAAGCAGAGTTCTTATCGTGCTGTCAGCCTTGTTTCCTGATCCCCACCACCACTTTCCCCAAGACACAGAGTGCACCTGTCTTTAGCAAGCTTTCAGTTATTCACTTAAAGCTCAAGTATCCAGCGGTTGCATCCTGTGGGACTCAGTTCAAGCAATGCCCCTTAGAAGAGACATTACTCCCCTCTCCTTTTTTTACAGCTTTATCCTCCAAGATCTAGATGACAACTCGGATAACACCTCTCACCCCGGAACATCATTTCCTTCTGTACTTGCCCCATGCCCCACGAGTCCCTGTAGAGAAAGGATTTGTGTCACCCCGACTCCAGCACTTTAGAAGGAATGTTCTTGATGTGTCTTTGTGATATGCAGGCATGAAGGAGGGGACAGACAAGGAGCAACTGGCATTGTCCCCGGAGAACTCCTACCACTGCTGCTGGTGCCAGTGACCAGGAGGTGCTGACACTCTCCCTGCAAACTGTTCCATCACCCAGCTTAGCACCCTAGAGGGATCAGGAACTTTTATCCAATTAAATAAATGGAATAATCATTGACTAGATACTCTTTTCACCCCACTCCAGTACTCTTGCCTGGCAAATCCCATGGACTGAGGAGCCTGGTAGGCTGCAGTTCATGGGGTCGCTAAGAGTCAGACATGACTAAGCGACTTCACTTTCACTTTTCACTTTCATGCATTGGAGAAGGAAATGGCAACCCACTCCAGTGTTCTTGCCTGGAGAATCCCAGGGATGGGGGAGACTGATGGGCTGCCATCTCTGGGGTCGCACAGAGTCGGACACGACTGAAGTGACTTAGCAGCAGCAGCAGCAGATACTCTTTGCTACACCCTGAGCTATGGATCTTCATATGCTATTTTCCCTAATATGCAGTTTTCCCTGATATGCAGAATAATTCTGCTGTGAGCTGGTATAATGTGGAAACTGAGGCAGGAACAGGATTAGCCTCAGCCCTATCAGACTCCATGAACCTCCACGCCAGTCACCAAGGCCGGGTCCACAGTGCTCCATCACACAAGAGTCTATCCACAATGCTCCCAGTGGGTGCTGTGCATCTAAACAGAATGACCAGAGCCTCTAGACATCTGTTCCATTATCATCAGGAACATTGATATTCCTGCTCTGTCCCCACTCTCCGTCTGCCCCCCATGCATCCAATGGGGCAATGCCAGCACCTGGCCCAACAGTAGCCATGAGCACCCAGTGAGACAAAGCCTGCCCTGAGATCCCAAGGCATTCAATAATAGCTGTGGCAGACAGAAAAGTACATCTCCCTCAAAACATATTTGCTTTCTAACCCCTGGAACCTGTGACTATCGCCTCATGTGGGATTTTGAAAGGAGGGGCTTAGCCTAGCTTACTCAGGTGGGTCCTAAATGTGATCACGTGTAACCTTATAAGAGAAACCCTGAGAGAATGAGACCTAACAGAGCACAGCACAGAAGGGATGTATAGACAGACCATAGGTGGGAGTGAGGTGAGTACAAATCAGGGGATGCTGTGATTGACAGCAGCTGCCAGCGGCTGGAAGAGGCAAGGGGTGTATATTCCCTTAGAGCCCCCGAGGGAACACAGCCCCGCTGACACCTTGACTCCAGACTTCTGGCCTCTGAAACTGTGAGAGAACACATTTCTCTTGTTTAAGTCACCAAGTTCGTAGTAATTTGTTAGAGCAGCCCCAGGAAAACTAGTACGATAGCCTGCTAAATACTCTCGGCGTTCTTGTAACTATCCGGCCCCTAGGTGCTGGGTCTGCAGAGGGAAGGACACAAGAATGAGGCACAGGCCGTGCCCTAGGACCTGACTGCAATCCAGAGCCCCTGTCAGTGTGCTTACATTAGGGACAAAGGCAAGGGCCTTGTTTCCTGCCCCCTCCCTGCCCCGCCCCCCAGCCTGTTATCTACCCACAGGAGGCTGAAATTTTGCATAATAGCTTTCTTCATCCACCCCATCACTTTAGGAGATGTGCCAAATTTTGGCAGCTCTAGGGAACCAAGCAGGCTTCCCGGGTGGCTCAGACAGTAAAGAACCCGACTGCAATGCAGGAGACACAGGTTCAATCTATGGGTTGGGAAGATCCCCTGGAGGAGGGCATGGCAACCCATTCCAGTATTCTTGCCTGGAGAACCCCATGGACAGAGAAGCCTGGCGGAGTAGAGTCCATGGGGTTGCAAAGAGTCTGACGACTGAAGCAACATCGCATGTGCACGAAGGGAGACAATCTCCCTGGGGCCCAAATCCCAGGGTCCCAACAAACCTGGCTCCTCCCTTCTGACTGGGCTTCCTGGAGGGCAGTGTGGGGAGGTGCGAACATGGGGTGGTGCAGAGTTGGAGGCCAGTGTGCCCTGCTGTCGCACTGTGGCTCCAGTCCTTTCTGTCCCAAAGTGAGGGCACGCAGGATGCAAATAGGTTTGGGACCATACAGAGGTCATGACTTTTATTCCTTCTTGATTTATAGAGAATACATCATTTCCACCTATAGGAACTGAGCCTGGGCTGGGTGTGAAGGCTTCCTTGTCACGTGCCTTTGTGGCTACTCCATTGGGAACTGCTAATTAGACAACCGGTGGTCGTGGAGGGGTGTGGTGGGCACCCAGGGCCTGTGCAGGAGACAGCTGGGCCGTATAAAAGAGGCTGCTTCAGGAGGAGAGAGCTTCGGTTTCAGGTAGTAAGAAGGAAGGTAGTTTCCCTGCTTGAGGTTCCTTACATTAGGGGGTCCAGAGGGTGAGGGGCTGAGGGGTCACAGGGTGCAGGAAACCTGGCAGACACATGTACAGGCTACGGGGGTGCCACATGCAGGACCCCAGAGTGCCCAGCAGACAGCGTGTACCCAGGCAGGGTGTCAGTGCTCCGAGAGGAGCGGAGCTAGGATTGTGGGCAACCATGGCCTCAACTTCGACGAGGAACGAACCAGCTAGGAAGCACTGACCTAACCGCTTCTGTCATCAAGTCAGCCGGTGCCTGTCAGCCACTGGAACTTCAAATTTGATCTGGCCAGCGTGGCCAGGCGCTGCCAAGGTGGTTTGAAGGGGATTTGGACTGCTCTGAAAGCTGTCTCCAGCAATGAAACAGACAGTCTCTGAGCTTAGTGGGCTGTAGCAGCTGCCAGCACCATTCTCAGGTGGGGGAAGGGGCAGAGAAGGACTCCTGGCAGTACCCACAGGGCTCGTCCCTGGACCGTGCCAGGCCTAGGGTATCCCCAGCAGCCCCCTTGTTTCACTCCAAAGGCTGCAATTCCAGGAGGTCCCAGAGTCTGCCCAGTGATGAGCAGGTAAAGGAGTGTGTGCTCTGAGCAGGGCCTGGGTGGGGAGTAAACTTGAGTTTAAATTTTGGTTGTGATCCTTTCTCATGAACACCACCTCTCTTGTCTCCAAGCCTCAGGTTCCCAACCTGGAAAATGGGGATCATATTAATTCTCTCAGCAGTCCAGCAAGATAGTGGCTAGTTGGGGTCGTCTGTGTAGGCCCTGGGCTGAGGGCCTCGCCAGCTCTGGGAGCTCGCACAGTCACCCTCACTTCCCAGCTGTCCTTTTATTTATTCATTCAACATGTAATTAATTAGTAAACACCTATCTTGACTTAGGCATTGGGGCTAGTGCTGTAAACAAGAAGGATGAGGTCTCTGCCCTCGAAGACCTTCTATTCTCGTGGGAGAGAACAGACAATGAACAATTGACAATGAACAAGGTCATTTCAGACAACTGAACATCTATATTAACACCTAGGGAGAAAATGGAGTGACGTATCAAGGAAAAAGGAGCGTCTGGCTAGGTAGCATCCTGCACCAACCCCAAGGTGTCCTTACGTGGACCCTGGGGAGACGGGATACAGCAGCACCCCCTGGGCTTGTACAATTAATGCAGTGGCTCCAATGGTGGTCAGGGAACCTCTCCCAAGAGATTAACTGAATAAAACTCTAGGGGAAGAGAAATAGAGCCAGAGAAATGTCCGGAGGTGGGAGTGACCTTGACAAGGGCAAGGTGGCTAGGCAGAGTGAATGAGGACAGAGAGGAAGTGCAGGTGCGGGCTGGACACGTGGTCGTGGGGGCCAAGCTTGGGTTTCATCGTACGTGCAGCCAAAATGCATCACAGAGCGGGAAACAGGGGCGTCACGGTCTGATTTATGCTCTCAAAGCCACAAAGCACCACGGACACCACCACTGTCCTCACTCCTCTCCTCCAACTCCCAGGAGCCCGCCCTAAGGCCTTAGCTCCTCCCACTCTTCCCAACCCCAAGTCATTTTTAGAAATGCTTAAACTGAATTACAACATGCCTGCAGTCATCCATCTTGTAACTGCACAGTGGTCCATTTATCCCCCACCCCTGCCCTCCCGCGGATGGACTTTTGATGGTTTCCTGTGTGGGTGATTATGTTTAGTGCGGCTGGTGCTTGCGCATGAGCTGACCGGGTGCTGCCCTGCAGGCAGAGCATAGTGGAGCAAGTGCCTAGTGGAGCATACACAGGGAAGATGGTGCAAAACGGTTTTCCTGAGTGGTTGTACCAATCCCCACTTCCACCAGCAGGGCTGAGAGCTCTGTTGGCTCGACAGGCTTGTCAACCCCTGGCTCTTTTCATCTTTTCTGGTTTTGCCATTTTGTGTGCTGATATTTCACTACGGTTTTTATTTACATTTCCCTGATGGTTACAAGGTCCAGCACCTATTTGCATGTTCATTGGCTACTCGGATATCCACTTCTGTAAAGGGTCTCTTTACATCTTTTTCTATTTTCCTTTTGAGTTGTTTCTTACTGACTTGTCTGTGTTCTTTTTCAGCTTGATGCTCCAGAGTCACTTTAAAAAGTTAGAGGCTTGATCATCAACTCCCACAGCTGTTTCCACCATCCTTCCCCTGACCCCACATCCTTAGGCCTGTTGGGATCTAGGGAATTTCTGTATTGAATCCAGATAGGGCCAGCTCCTAGCCATTCCTTGGAGTAGGTTATTCTCAACACTGGCTCTTGCCTTGGTCCCTGTCACCCGTTTGGAGAGCCATCTCCTTTCACCTCCCATATAAACTGACTCAAGGGCTCTGGTCCCAGAACTGTGCCCACCTTGAGCTCTGCAGACTCAGGTCACAGCCCCTCTTGTCCCAGAGTGGGCCTCTCTCCCCTTGTAGGGTTCCTCCCATGATTTTAGGTTCCTATGGGTAGGGCTGGGTCTCTATCTTCTTGAATCCCAGAGCAGAACCTTCCCAAGATCTGGGCACTGAGTCAGGCTGTCTACAGACAGGGGCCAGGCCCCTCGTTCTCAGACAAGAAGCAGGAGGAAAGGCACTGACCACCATACAGTGGCTCCCAACCTGTCCTCAGCAGGGGCCACCCCTACCCGGAAGGACAGGGTGTGGACAGACTTTGCTCGAGGCCGGTGTTTCTGTGCTCTGGCCCCTCCCTGCCTACCCAGGGCCCAGGTAGTTGTCTCTCCCCTTCCCAGGCTGTGTCCCCTCCCAGTGACCCCACCCAGAAAGACCTGTCCTGTCTCTGAGACTCTGATCAAATGCTGACCACACAGTTCAGCCCCTCTAGAACCTCACTGTAGAGAGAACCCCTGAGGAAGATACTGCAAACACTGTCTCTAAAACCAATCATGCTGTTTAAGATTTATTCAAAAAAAATCCCATGACAACTTGGGAAAGAGGATTTTAGCTTAAGTCATATGTGGGGCATTTTTCTTTGCCGTTTTGATAACATTTATGCATGTAGCATTTAACACTTGAAGACAGCTTCTCTTTTCACTTTTCATTAAAATCAGTCAACAAAACACAGAACTCCATGTGCCCATGGGACTCCTGAAGTAAGAACTCTGGCAGAAGTTTGTGTCTATGGGGCTCTCCCTCCTAACTGTCCCGGTCTGGGCCTCTGGAGGTGGCCTTGCCATTGTGATGAACTAGGCCCACCCGGCCCCTGTGTCCTCAGACAAATGGCCGCCCAGAGCTGGAATGAGACCATGAGTTCGTTTCCAATCTTGCTGCCCCCTCACTTTCCCAGAGAAGCCCAGCCCAGGACCCACCCTGCTCTGGGTTTTGATTTGTTGCATTGGCTGATAGTCAGTGGGGTCAGGTCAGGAGATATTTTACTCCAGATTAAAAATAAAAGCCAGAATGCATGCAGGGGGATTTGGCTGTCAGAGATGGATTTCTGTTTCTTCCCATAAAGTTTGATCTCATCCTATCTTCTTCCTCCCAGTCCCATCCAGTCTTCCTCAGGCTCCTTCTGTTTCTCATCAAGTACCATCATCTCTCTGTACCAACCTCACCTGGTCTCAGTGAAATTCCATGCCTCTCTTTCCTAAAACTCAAATCACATGTGCAATTATTTTTCCTTCATTTATTCACTTATTCATTTGTTCAACAAACTGCTGGCAGAGATTATCTTCTCACAGGGAAGACAAGCACATAGATAGAGAAACAACCAAAAACTAAGATAATCTCATAAAATGACAGAAGCAATAGGGACAAAGCAGATGTAATGGTTAGTTTTATGTGTGCACCTTGGGGGCGCCCTGACATGTTATTCTGGGTGTGTCTGTAGGGGTGTTTGGGATGAGATTAACATTTGAATCAGTAGGCTGAACAAAGCACATTGCCCTTCCCAATGTGGGTGGGCCTTATTCAATCAGTTGAAGGCCCAAATAGAAAGAAAGGGCTGATTGTCTCAAAAATAAGAGGGAACTCCTCCTGCCTGAATGCATTATCTGGGATATCACTTCTTCCAGCCTTCACATTCGAACTGAAACATCTGCCCCTCCTGGACCCTAGGCCTGCTAGCTTTCAGAGAGGAGTGTAAACCATCAGCTTTCCTGGTTTTCTAGCTTAATGACTATAGACCTTAGGACTTCTCAGTTTCTGTAATCATGTGAGCCAATTCTTTATAAGAAAACTCTTTCTCTTTTTATATGCACCTTATTGGTTCTGTTTCTCTGAGAACCCTGACTAATACAACAGATATATGATCCAATTGGAGAGGATACTTGAGCTAATGAGGAAAAAGAGCCGACTGTTCAAATGTGGGAGAAGGATGCTTTAGGAATAAGGAATCACATGTGCAAAGGCTCTGAGGTAGGAACAGATTTGTTGTGTTCAAGAAACATGCAAAAATAAAATATTGGTGAGTGCAATCCATCTATCACTTGAATTTCTTCGTATGAACTTTTCCTTATCTGAGATGTAGGTGATATGTTCTTAATTTGATTTCATTTTTAATATGCTGTATTTAGTTGTATTAGTTCAGTACTCTAGGTAAATACATGGCAATTTAAATCATGTAAATGTAAATGCAGACTTGTTTTCACAATAAACAAGGTTGTCAGGGAGTCCTCGTTTTCAAAGTAACGTGTTTTAATTAAATGAAATCTTGGAGTCATCTCGTCTCCTTTCTGTCTCTCGGATCCACATTCAATCTATTAAAGTGCATTGGATTGTCCTTTAAAATTTTCCCACATTTAGAATATTTTCATATCCACTGCGACCAGTCCAGATATGTGTAGTAGTCTCCTCACAGGTCCCATATTCATGCCAATTAACTCAAAATCGTGTTTTTCCTTTTAAAATATGAGTCAGATAATACTACTCCTTTGATCATAATCTTCTAAAGCTTCCTTATTTCATCCAATTGTAAGCCAAAATCATTATGGTGGCCCACAAGGCTCTATATAATCTGGCTACTATTGCCTTCTGACACTGTCTCCAATTTTTCTCCAATACCTCTTCGGACCCATTGACCTGCTGCTGTGCCTGGAACTTGAAAGACTCACTTCTGTCCCAGAGAATTTGTACCTCTGCCTGGAACCTTTCCCCCTGCATATCCATGGCTCCCTTCCTCTCTTACTAGAAGTCTTTGCTTACGATTCACCTTCTTGATGAGACCCACTTTGACCATCTACCTAGATGACAGCTGCTCACCTCATCCCAGATCTTCTGAGACATCTTTCTTTGCTTTCTCTTTTTGTCCATGTGGATACTTCTGAAACGCTCTATCATTTATAAGTTTATCATGCTTTTTATTTATTGTCTTTCTACTGAACAAAAAAGGACAGAGGTTTTTTTTTTTTTTTTTTCCAGTCTTGTTCACTGATGGCATATGGTAGATGCTCAAGATTACAAGGTTCACTGAAGGAACACTTGCCTGTGCATTCCTTGAGCATGTGTGAATTTCATGTTTTGCATTTCAGACTGTGCAAAAGTTAAGGTAACAAAGCATCAGAGTGTGCAGAGGAGATCTGAGCTATTGCTACTGCTGCCTCCACTACTACCAACTAACTTTGAGTGCCTGCTACATGCCAGCTATTACACTCAGCTGTTGCCTCTTTTAATTTCAGAACCATCCTATGACATAGACAGGGTTATCTCCTCACCTTATAGACAAGGAAACAGAAGCATACAGAGGATAAACAATTTGCCTGCAGTCAATATGTTAATGTTCTGTGTAGCCAAGATTCAACCCAAGAAGTCTGGTTTCAAATCTCTGCCCTGGTCCTGGTCTGCCACCTTTCCATAGGTTCCATGATACTGAAGCATCTGATTGTATAGGATGTGGGATATGGATCTCTCTGGACCTATTTACCCCAGCCAGAACAACTTCCTGAGGTCTTCACTAGTGGCCATTGTTGTCTCTGTCTGATGAAGAGCAAAGTTTGATGGTCACTAGAAGGGAGACAGAGAAGGCAATGGCACCCCATACTGAAAGTACTCTTGCCTGGAAAATCCCATGGACGGAGGAGCCTGGTGGGCTGCCATCTATGGGGTCTCGAAGAGTCGGACACAACTGAGCGACTTCACTTTCACTTTTCACTTTCATGCATTGGAGAAGGAAATGGCAACCCACTCCAGTGTTCTTGCCTGAAGAATCCCAGGGACGGGGGAGCCTGGTGGGCTGCTGTCTATGGAGTCGCACAGAGCCAGACACGACTGAAGCGACTTAGCAGCAGCAGCAGCAGCAGCAGAAGGGAGAGGTAAATGTTTGGAGTAGAATGGACAGAGTTCTGATGAAAAGTCTTCTTAATGATTAAAGCACTTTGTTCTAGTCCTAGCGCTTAAGCACCTCACCCCACACAATCCGTACCACTCCTGTAGGGAATATATGGCCTTATGTATCCTTCAGATAAATCCCTTTCATAGGCCTTTACACCTTCCCTGTCTTTGAGCTTTGGAGTAGGAGAATAGAAGACAGGTAAAAGGGCTCAGCAGGATGCAGGAAGAGCAACTGGGCATCAGATATCTCCTGCACCCCTCCTGGCAGCTCGTGGTCCATTTATGTAAGTACTTTTTCCTACCCCATGTAAATCTTCTCATTTAGATGTGTTATACCTAAATTCCCTCTCTAAAGAATTTTTATTCTGAGAAACAAGTTGATTTCTCTATTGAAGGGTTCCACTGTAATTAAACTGATTGCTGAAAAAGACATCATTCTTCTTTTAATAAGGCAATTTGCATATTCAATAACTTCAGCCTCACTTGCTGAAAGACAGTTTGAAAGTTTGTTTGTATATTCTCTCACTCAACTGTTTTCCGATTGCCTTACCTCGTTTCCAGTAACATGGTGATAATTGAAGGGAAAATACAAGAGAAAATTTATTTTAATAAAAAAAATTATGTTGTTTCAAAACATGGTACAATTAATAGACAACAGGGAGGGCTCCTGTAGGAGAATATCTTTTAAAAATCAGATATTGTGTAGGTTACTTAATTTGCTGTTCATAAACTGAATCCTTCAGTCTGACTGGAGTTGGAAGCAGAAACATGGAGCCCAAAGAATGGCAGAAAGTGAGAACAGGCGGTGCAAGGGCTGAGAGCTGAGTTCATATGGGACACTCACTCCAGCTACAGGATGAATGGCTCAGATAAAAACCACATTTGTTACAGACTGAATGTTTGTGTCCCCCAAACTCATACGTTGAAACCCCAACCCTATCTCGGTACAGGCTGGGACCTGGGACCCTTGCTGCAGTACTGCAGAGCTTGTACCTGGACACACCTCTCCTTAAGCAAAAAGATACAATAAAATTATACGGGGCTAAAAATAACTGTGTACATGCTCATTTAGGGCAAGTTGTGGACAAAAAGATACAAGAAGACCAAAAAACACCCAATTATCACTTCTAAAGATCTGGGAGCAAAAGCAGGGTACTGCACATGCCCCCAAAGAGGAGCACAAAAAAACACCAAAGAGGTGGGCAAAACACCTAGGTCACATCTCCAGCTGGACCCCTGGACACATCTCTAGCTTCACCCTATACCAGAAACCATGTAACCCCTACTCCCTACTTAGGGAGGGAGCAAAGGAACCTGTTTCTTGTTCTCACTCTCCCCTGCTACAGCAGTGGCCCCAATAAAGCCTTGCCTCAACTTCTTGTCTGGCCTCTAGTCCATTTCTACTGACTGGGGAAATCCAAGAACCCTGTGAGGTATCAGTATCGGAACTGGGGTGGCTGGATGGTAATTAGGGCTAAATTGTAATAGGGAACAAATCTGACTCTATATTGGATCTGTTTCTTTAACTTTTATATTATAGTGCTTTTGCTATGAGTTAAGAATGTTGTCTATAGCCTAAATATATGGGATAGCCCATTCTTAAAGCTCTGATTTTTAAAGGTATAACACTTCTATTTACACAGAGATGACAAGTGGCAAAACAGAGAATACCATTTGTCTTGTTGGAAGCTTCTAGGAACACTATGACCTGACCTATGTGGACGCCTGCAAGAACATAGGATTTCAGCACCAAGAAGTTTACAGCAACCAAATATACGCCCTCCCTTTTTAGTATAAAAGAAGTCTGAATTCTAACTTGAGTAAGATGGTTCTATGGGACGCTAATCCACCATCTTCTTGGTCGGCTGGATTTCTGAATAAAGTTGCTATTCCCTGCACCAACAACTCATCTCTCCATTTATTGTCCTACTGTGTGGCAAGAGCTGCATGAGCTTGGACTCAGTACCAAAATGAGGTCATGAGGGTGGAGCCCCATGATGGGATTAATGACCTTACCATTGAAGTAAGAGACAATAAATGTCTGTGTAAGGCATCCGGTCTATAGCATTTTGTTAGGCAAAATAACCATCATCAGCTTTGCGTCCACTCAGCTATGGTGAGGGCTTCCTGGATTGTGCAGTAGTAAAGAATCTGCCTGCCAATGCATGTTCGAGCCCTGGGTCAAGAAGATTCCCTGGAGGAGGAAATGGCAACCCACTCCAGTATTCTCTCCTGGGAAATCCTATGGACAGAAGAGCCTGGAAGACCACAGTCCATGAGGTTGCAAAGGAGTTGGACATGACCTCACGACTGAGCACACACACATACACAGCTATGGTGACCTCCTTCCTGAACTTGCACTCCTGGATCCAAAGTACTCCTGGCGTCCCATATGTTCACACCACCTCTCTCCCTGCTTGCTTGTCCTTCACCGGTCCCAAATGGTGAACTACTTGGCCTGGACATCATATCACGACACCAGCAGTATGTGGTTCAGGACAAAGCTTCCATCAGCCAATTTCTCCCTGTAGAAATCCTCTGCTACTGTGATGTGTGAAGTCACTGCCCTGGCATAAAACATAAGATAATTCTGGGACAGCACGCGCTCTTACAGGCAAATTCTGGCTGTTTCTACTATCTTTTGAACTTTGCATACAGCTCAAAGGAAACATGGCCCAAGGGCTCACCCTCAATGTCAGTGCAGAAGACTCCAGCACAACTTGGAATCACTGGGGCACAGACTCGAGCAGACTGTGGGTCCAGGTGGTGGCTTCTGCAAAGCTGCCAGGGGAGTTTATGTTGATATTTGTTTGTTAACAGAGGTATTTAATTGCGGCTCAGACACTGTTCTTAACCCAAAGGGGATGTTGAGGTCCAAAATTTCTGTTGGCATCTGGTGACATCAACTTGCATCTTTGGGCTGCAAGTCAGTAAAGGGGATTTAAGGAAACAAATTCAAACCAATTGCTTTTTATTATTTAATTGTGGTTATATAAGTGAAAGTGAAGTCACTCAGTCATACATATCCGACTCTTTGCGACCACATGGACTGTAGCCTATCAGGCTCCTCTGTCCATGGGATTTACCAGGCAAGAATACTCGAGCAAGTTGCCATTTCCTTCTTCAGGGCATCTTCCCAGCCCAGGGATCGAACCCGGGTCTCCCACATTGCAGGCAGACGTTCTACCATCTGAGTCACCAGGGAAGCCATATATAAATGTGTATATATACATAAATAAATATATATAACATAAATGTATCATTCCAATCACTCATTTTCAATTTTTTATTGTGGTAAAATACATATAAAAATTACCATCTTAAGTGTGCAATTCAATGTGATTAACTACATTCGTGTTGTTATGCAATTGTCTCCACACTCCATCCACAGAGTTCTCTTCATCATGCAAAAGAGAAACTCTGAACCTGTGCCTCAATAGCTCCTCCCTCTCCCCTCCCTCAGTGCTGGACAATCACCCCTCTGTCTTCCTTCTGTGAAATTGACTGCTTTAGGTATCTTATATAAGTGGAATCATAGAATCATACAATGTTTATCCTTTTGTGCCTGCTTTATTTCACTTAGCATAATCTCTTCAAATTCATCCATGTTGTAGCAAGTGTCAGAATGTCCTTCTTTTTAAGGCTGAATAATATTTCATTGTCAAGCTTCCCTGGTAGCTCAGATGGTAAAGAATTTGCCTGCAGTGCAGGAGACCTGGGTTTGATCCCTGGGTCAGGAACATCCCCTGAAGAAGGGAATGGACCCGGTCCAGTATTCTTGCCTGGAGAATTTCATGGACAGGGGAGCCTGACAGGCTACAGTCCATGGGGTTGCAAAGAGTCGGACACAACTGAGCAACTAACGCTTCTACTTTTCAATATTTCATAGCATGCACTGACCGCATTTTGTTTATTTATCAATCTGTTGGTGGACTCTTGGGCTGATTCCACCTTTGACTATTGTGAATAATGCTACTATGTACATGGGTATGTAAAGATCCCTCCTAGACTGCTTTCTACTCTTTAGGGTTTATATAGCAGTGGAATTTCTGGGTCATACAGTAATTCTGTATTTAATGTTTTGAGGAACTGCCATACCATTTTCCACAGAAGTTACACCATTTTACATTTCCACTGGCCTTTGATTTTTAAGAAAGTCATTCTCTGCTTGAACAACTACCCTATTCTATTTTTTAAATATGTGCTTAAAATAACATGAAGTCCCCTGGGTAGAGTGACTATTCTCCCAAGCCCTGTAACTCTCCCATTTTTAGTGTTTTAAATTGGTTTTAATTTGGTGATATGTCTGCTGCTGCTGCTAAGTCGCTTCAGTCATGTCTGACTCTGTGCAACCCCAGAGACGGCAGCCCACCAGGCTCCCCTGTCCCTGGGATTCTCCAGGCAAGAACACCGGAGTGGGTTGCCATTTCCTTCTCCAATGCATGAAAGTGAAAAATGAAAGTGAAGTCACTCAGTCGTGTCCGACTCTTAGCAACCCCATGGACTGCAGCCCACCAGGCTCCTCCATCCATGGGATTTTCCAGGCAAAAGTACTGGAGTGGGGTGCCATTGACTTCTCCGGATGTGTCCTCTACACATGTTCAAATATAGCATTACATTTATCCAATAGATGGAGACTTGTGTGAAGACCCAGCTTCACGACTTGGATTATTTCATCTCTCAAGACTATTGTAGGAGTTGTCTGCTGATGGACGTATGATTGGTTTTCACGGCACCCAGACTAATCTCACAACCAGCAATGGATACCATCCTAGGGCACTCAAAGTTGGCTGGCTGAGGGCAAGTCCTGGGGACAGAATCCACAGCATCCTAGGAGGCCAGGGTATATTGAGAGGCCCAGAAGGGAATGAAACAGCTCAGGTTTTCTTTGTTAAGAGGCCTCAAAATCCAGGCTGACACTACCCTCCGTCCCTACCCAAGAGGTGCTAAAAAATGAGCCTCCTGATGGAAGTCAGTGTCTCCTTTCTCCTTAGAGGTGATCACGATAATAACCTCCAATCTTAGTAGCTTACAGTGTTTGTGGTTTTCCAGATGGAATTCAGGCTTTTTGCTCACTCTGATTTCCAGCTTTAGCTCCAGTTGTTGTAATGCAATCCTGAAAGGGTGAATTTGGACAATCGCAGCTTGGCCACTTTGAGCACATATGCTAGAACTAAGTCTTTTTGGCTCAGCTGTAGCTTGAATCTAATGAAAATGACAGATAATGCAGCGCTCTGTGTGCCTGCCAAAAAAGAGGATATTTCCCATGAGATAGCACCTGGTGATGCAGAAATAGACACTATCGATTCGTGATTGGCTGGTGCGTACCCGTATTCATATCTAGTCTGTATTATCAACCACACAAGATCACATCCTGGATAATAACAGCGACAATGGCATGCATAAAAATTACTGCAGCAAAAAGGGAAAAAAATACTAGATCAATTATGTCAATTATATGCTAGTACTTTTTCCCCTCACAGTTCCAACACTGAGAAAAGGTGGCATCTCTCTCTGATCTAATTATTCACAAGCTTATTCGTGGGTTTCCCCCCTCTTTTCTCTCCTCTCTTTTACACACCGATATAAAGGAGCTCTCTTTTAGAAACACACCGTGGACTCAAACGTGCCGCCATACATATGTGACTTACATTTTAGCAGTTGAATAATCAGTTACTTGAAAGTAAAGAGGAAACGCCTCTTACGTTGGCATGTTCTACAGGGAAGCGCTGGGAGGGGGATCCACTGCGATGACCTTACCTTAGAGCAAAAATGCCATCAGCCTCAAGAAGTGTAATAAATTAAGTTGCTATTTAAGCCCTGATTCTAGTAAAAGGGTCCAAATTTCCAAGGTGCCTTTAATGACTCTGCGCTCAGTGACAACGAAGTATTTCTTTAACAGACTGCCACCGAGCAAATATAAAAAAATGCACAGCTTGGAAAGAAAGCTTGCCATCTTCCCTTTCTTCTTCCTTTTATTTTCTTCCTCTTTCTCCTGTTTTCACCCCCTCTTTCTGTTGCTTCATTTTGCCTTTAGAGATGCCCTGTGAACCACCATTCCTCACTCAGGGTGCCACAGACGGGGTTCAAGTTTTTCCTGACTTCCTACGTGACCTTCATAAAAGTCGAAGTTCTCCCGACCCCTACCTGGAATCTCTGTTATTCCATTTTTAAAGTGAGAGTGCCTGAATCAGCCCTCCCAGGTCCCTGCAAACACTCAGATTTAAAGGGAAGAGTAATTTACATAGGCTAGCTAAGGCGGAAGGTGATTTTGAGAGAGAAATACAAAATCATTAAGCAGATCAGTAAATTTGATAATGAATTGTTTCAATTAGATTCAGGTGGCAGCAGATGTTAAATTACTTTAGCAGAACCAAGCTTAGGGGTTTGTGGTTTACTTTTCTCATTGAAATGTACAGATACAAAGGGAGTCTAGCTTGACAGAAAGCCCCTACTGTGTGGGGACCCCGTAAGCACAACTGCATTGGACTGGGAGCAGAAGTGGACAACTCTCACCCCAGCCCTCCCTCCCTGCTCTCCCCGGGCGAGCTCGGGTGGAATCTCTCTCTCTCTGTGTCTCAGATCTCCAGTCTATAAATGAGGACTAGATTCAGCTCTGGCCCTAAAATATGTTGTGCTATTTTGCATTGCTCTTTACCTTTGCCAGACCCGTTACATATGTTTCAAGTGTATTTGTGTCAGGAATATAGGATATTTTAGAGTATGTGGATTACTTAGCTCCCAGACTGTGAGGTCTGGTGGAACAGGACCCTTGATGCTCCTGGCACAGTGCCCCCTGCCTGTGTTAGTTAGGGGCATATAGTCTTCTGGAGCTGACTGTGATCATGGTGGAGGTTGCAGAGGTGGAACAGAGGTGATAGAAGGTGAACAGTTTATCCTGTCACCAAATCAGCTCAAGCATCTCAGGCGGCTGACCCGAAAGTGCTTCTCACAAACCCCACACTTGGTATGATCCCCAAAGTGTCATGCCTATCAGTTTTGTTGCCCCAGGGGAGGCTGGACATCCGGATGTAGGGGAGGAGGGAGAAGGAGCGTGCTGGCCCCAGGAGGCATCACTGCCCCTTCTTCCTTCTTGAAGCATCACTCCTGGACGCAAATGGCCCCAGGGCCTGGCTCCAGCGTGCCCTACACGGGGTAGCCCAGGACAGGCAGAAACCCTCCCTCACCGGCGGGCCCCATTTCTCCAGGCTCCCTGCCATGCAGCATCTAACAAAACCCCACCAGGTCTGCTGAGCTCCTGAGAAAACTGCCTCTTTAAGAACTTATCTCATATTTTCAGAAATTGACTGTGAAAATTCTAAGTAATGGTGTGACATGATCACACTCACTTTCTGTAGTTAATCCTTCATGAGGGTCAGGCGCCCCTCTCTTCTCGGTGGCTCATTTGATTGTCACCTACCTTGCACAAAACCTCCCAGCCCCGAGCACTGTCTGGTGGGATGACAGGCAGTCAGAGTACTGAACGCTGTGCAGGAATAACTGAATTAGAAAAAAGCTGCTGGCACTGTAATAAAGCGTTTAATGGACAGACAGCCTCTCTTGCCTTCCTTGGGGTAACACTAAATCCCTTTTTATTGTGGTTTGCACAGATGTTAGTGAGTTATCCATTTCTCTAATCATACTAGAAGTTGGCACATCCATCTTAAGTAAGAAGACCAGCCCACTTGCTTTTACAGAGTCCTTTTTCTAATAAACTTGTGTCAGTTTCAGGTCAGTTTTACCAATACAAATAAAATTCAAACAAATAAAAAGTATATTGTCTCATGATGAGATTTATGTAATTATGTCCCTTAGGTCACTTTAAATTTACACAGGGAGTTACACCCCGCATAACCCTTATTGCAGCCTGGATTTTCCTGCGACTCAAGAACACACACGTACAAACACACAGCCACAGAGTTTACAATATTGGATCCCTCAGGTCACGGCAAAGCCTGTGGTGCAGAACAGCCCCTGTTTATGTCCAAAGGGTGAGCTGGCCTGTGGGTGAGTCACAGATTTTTTTTTTTTTTTAACGACTTCTTTCACATAAAATCTGCTCTCTGTCCAAGGCCAAGGCTGCAGGCCTGTCATGGCTTAAGGACCACCCAAAGATCTTTTTGCAAAAGAAAATTTTGCAAAACAGGGTCACGGAACAGGAAAAAAAAAATGTGTTTGTTAAAAAGAGAAGGGAGTCAAAAAAACCTTCCCACCAAGGTGCTCCCAACTGCAACTTCTGTGGAACTGGGAAAGGTCACCTGAAGTTCAGGCCAGGATAAATAATTGCTGTGGTGAGGGGTTCCTTTTTCCCTTTCCATGGAGTTGATGGGTTCACAGCGGTAGCTGAATCTTGATAGATTGGCAGATGCTGAAAGGCAGCACTAGGCGGTGACCGGGGCAGGGTTGCACTTCGGTTCCCAGGGCAAAGGGTGGGCAGCTGAGGTCCTGGGCTGGGTGGATCAGAGGCCAGGTGACAAGGCCACCTCTGTCCTTGCACAGAGCAGGAGCAGACCCTGGCCCTGGCATCATCCGGGAGCGGACGCGACAGGATGAGATCTCTTGCGTGACCGAGGCCCAGGGCTGCCGCTCGCCTTTGTGTGCACAGAATTACTGCTCTCTGGGGCCTCCCCCTGCAAGTGAGCAGGGCTGTCTCTGTTGTGCTTCCTGGTCCAGCCGTCCACTTCATAAATCAAAGACGATGGGTGGTGCTTTAACCGTTTGGTGTCCTGTTTCGAGGAGGAAAACTACTATGGCTGCTGTAAGGAGGGAAGCCGAGGAGGATTAAAGAGAGTCTCTGGGCTCCCTCATTCACCCACTGGTTATGCTGCAGAAACTGAGGTCCTAAGAGGAGGCATGGCTTGCTGAGGGCCCATCTAACAAGGCATGAAGAGCTTAGACTGGTCTGGGGCCCTGACTCCAAGTCCTTCTTCATTCACTGGCTCATTCATCATTTCATTGGGCAACCATTTACAGAGGGCCTACCATGTGTTGGGGGCTTCCCAGGTGGTGGCTCAGCAGTAAAGAACTGCCTTTCAATGCAGGAGGCACAGATTTGATCCCCTGGGTTGGGAAGATCCCCTGGAGAAGAAAATGGAAACTCACTCCAGTATTATTGCCTGGGAAATCCTATGGGCAAAGGAGCCTGGTGGGCTACAGTCTAAAGGGTCACAGAGTCAGACGAAACTGACTAGGCTCTAGCACTTCACTTTGACAAAGAAATGTTAGTGATCATTCCTTTGGTTATGATGAATAACTGACGATTAAGTATGAAATCCTGCATACCTGACATCTGCATCTTTTTGGCAGCTATCATCCCTTTTCAGGGGCCTGGCAGTGAATTGAGATCTTCCAGGAGATGATGGTTTAGGTGGACAGGTAATCCAACCCCCTACCCCCTACGGACCTCAGGGGGTCCTTGAGGTCACAGCATCTCTCAGGAGCAGTGGAATCTATGTCAGGGCTGGCATTCCCTGCCCCCTACAGACCTCAGGGGTTAACCGCAGCTCTTGGGAGCAGTGGGGTCCATGCCAGGGCTGGGCAGGCAGGTCAGGCTAGGTGGTGGGGCCTTCGCCCGCTCTCTGATGGTGAAAACCTCACAAACCACAGTCTGCATCTGGAGACACAGAAATGGCCTTTGCAACACATCAGCTTCTGACTAATAGTTGAGGCTGGGCTGGTCCCCAAAATGCCTGTCTTGAATGGGACTCACTTTGAGTTAAAGGCTTTGTCTCTGTGGGGGGACATTTTCAGCTCTCTGTGTTCTTTCTGCCACCACCTCTCACCCCAACTCCAGCCCCAAGCCTGGAGAAGTTGCGTGTGTGTGAAAGGCCTGTGTGTGTCTCACCTGCACCAGCCAGGTCTTAAGTGGCAGGTGGGAGAGGCAGAGTCCAAACGACAAGACCAGCAAATCAACATCCATCAGGGCTGCAGGACACAAGTCGTCCCCTGCAACAGCTCCAGCCATTCAGTCTAGAAAGAGAGGAAGGGCTTGTGCAATTGGCCTGAAAGGATGCCCCTTCCTTTCCCACTGATGGGGAGTGTGAGGAGCTCTGACGAGTACCAGGGTCCCAGGGGTCAGACGAAGGAAGGGCTGTGGATTGGAGCTTCTATGGACAATACTGTGATGTCAATCATCTAGGAAACTTTGAGCAAACTCTGGGAGATAGTGAGGAACAGAAAAGACTGCACACTGCAGTCTATGGGGTCGTAAAGAATTATATATGACTGAGTGACTGAACAACATCAATGAACTCAGCACCTTACTGGTTGTGACTTCCCTCCCCCATCTCCCACCTGTCCCCTTCATTGTCCTCTGGGCCACTGGCTGCCCACCAGCAGGGTGTTGGAGTCAAGGGGCTAGACTCTGGAGCCAGACTGCACACATAGACTCCCAGATCAGCCCTCCTCACTGTGTGGACCACTTCAGATGGACTCCTACCCTCTATGTGTCTCAGCTTCCTCGTCATAGTATGGAGATGATAAGAACGCACTCACATCCCAAGACTCTTGTGTGCATGACATGAGTGAAGGATCATAAAATACTTCGGAGGATGCTTGTTCAGCTCTTCCTGACACACAACAAATGGTGCTCAGTAATTCCTCTAGGCTGCATTCTTTTCTCCAGTCCCTAGGTCCAAACTCATCTTTTTTCTTTTTGGCCACATTATGTGGCTTATGGGATCTTAGTTCTGGAATCAGGGGTTGAGCCCAGACCATCGACAATGGGAGCACGGAGTTCTAACCATTGGACTTCCAGGGGATCCCTCAAACTCATCTTTTACAGCCTTGTGCCAGGAGTTCTCCTCCCCCTGCCCCACTGCAGCCGTCATGCCTCCCTCCATGGAGGCATTACCCTCAGTAAACCCAAGCTTTGAAAACTGGCATTCAAGGCTTTCATGATTGGACTCCCTCTTATCTTTCCAGGCTTAATGTTCCAACCCTACCTCCAGCTCTGCTTTGGTCAATCTGGTTCCATCCATCCGTCTACCCACCCACCACCCATCCACCCATCCATCTACTCATCCATTCATTTGTTTAAACACACACATCCATATTCTTCTAAGCTGACCCCCAAATAGGCCTAAGAAAGCATTCACCCACACAGAAGCTTGCCTATATGGCCCCACTGGCTTGCCTCTCAGAGAAATAAAATATAGATTGGTAGATAGATATAGACAGATAAATAGATAGATAGATAGGTATTAGTTGATTATGAGGCATTGACTGTCATGATTATGGAGGCTGAGAAGTCCTAGGATCTCTGGTCTGAAAACTGGAGACCCAAGAACACTAATGGTATGATTCAGTCTGAGTCTGAAGGCCTGGGAACCAGGGGAGCCAATGGCATAAATCCCAGTCTGAAGGCAGGAGTCTGAAGGGCTGGGAATGAGATGTCCCAGCCCAAGTGGTGAGGTAACAAAAAAGAGGAAATGGCTCCTTTCTCTACCTTTTTTTTTATTTTTCAAGCCCTCAGTGGATTGGGTGATGCTCACCCACACTGAGAAGGGCAGTCTACTTTACTGTCCACCAGTTTAAATGCTAATCTCTCATCCAGAAACACTCTCACAGACAAATCCAGAAATGTTTTATTCTGGGCACCCTATGGCTGGTCATGTTGACATATAAATTAACCACCACACCTCTCCTCCTGGGGAGTCTACCTTCCTTACGCTCTGTGGCTTATATACTCAGATGTGTGTTTCAGTCTCAGCTACTAAGTTTATTAGGAACCTCAGTTTCTCATGGAGATCATGAAACAGGCCTCCCACTGACTGCTGTGTGATTCACTGGGGGCACGTAAATGACACCGTAGGGCTGGCACATTGTAGGTACTCAAAGGAAAGGGAATTGTTTCTTTATTTCCCAAGATTTTCAGGTCTTGGGGTCATTCTGAATGCCAACGGCATTGACTTTGACATTCCTGACGATAGCATCTCTACTTGTTGCCTGGCTCCTTCGGGTTATTCTTGCCTGAACTAACATGCATAGAGTACTTAGTAGGTGCTCAGTTAGCATTTGGTTGAGGGGTAGCAAAGAGATTTTATAGCTAGAGATGACTCTGACTAACTGTAAGTGGCAGCTTGGAGGACGGGGTTGACAAAGACCCTGAGGCTCTCTCTGGCCCTGGTGGTCCACAGATTCCACGATGGGAAAGTGATGTGTGTCGTGGAGTGGGAAAGGGAAGAGAGGCGAGAGTACCATCTTTCTACAACCAGGAAAGTACAGGAAAGTTTGAGAAAAGCCATCATCCACGTATCCATTCAAGTGTTTGAGAACAATTTTGGTGGGCCCAGAAATACCTTTTTCCTCTTTATTTGCAAAACTAACATAAACGATCATTTCCACTGACAGTCAGATAATAGGTGAATTTAAACTGTCCATTCATTTCTGAAAAAGTCTTGAATGAATACTATACTTGAAGTCTTAACATTTTATCTAATTATAATTAGATCTTCCACAGTGTTATTTCCTTTTCCTAATCATTACTGAGTACCTTCTGTGTGCTAGGGGCTGGGGAGTCATCTTCAATGAGTTCACAGGCCCTTGGGGGATGGAATCAGGTAAGGACATAATGATGCTGAAAGTCACCTATTTGGCTTCACTACCTAATTAAGTTTGAGCTCAGCCACCAATATGTTCCTTTTCCACTGAACTTTAAAGTACTCTGCAGACACATCAACATGTGAACATGACCTACAGATATCCAGAAATAAAAATCCACTTTGGTGTATGGCAGGAGTTGGCAAAGTATGGCCAGTGGGCCAAATCCAGACCCACCACCCATGTTAAGAATAATTTTATTGAAACCCAGCTGTGTCTGTTCTGTTACATTATTGTCTACAGCTCACACCCTACAAGGGCAGAGTTGAATCATAATAGAGATGGTGCAACCTAAAATATTTACTATCTGGCCCTTTATAGAAAGAGTTTGCCAAAGTCTGGCTAAAGAACAAGATAGTATAATTCCAAAGATACATCTGTAGACCTGCAGAATTGGGCCCAAGGAGGTGGCCAAGGTGTACAAGGCTGAGGGGAGAGGGGGTCTAAATGTTGTCCACATATTAGGAGCTGCAGATGTGGCTCAAGGGCTCATCTCTTCCGGTACAAATGTTGCATTTTCCTGAAAGGAAATTGAGTAGAGAATAAATTAGGAAGAGCAGGGGACTAAATAGAATATAATTCCAAGTATGCATGCTCCTTAATATGTGAATGGTTTGGGTTAAATATCCTGCAAAACATCACATCAGTGTCAGTGATCCAGGACCTAGGATCACCAACATAATTTTAAGATGTTTCCCTTGGTGAAGTGGATGTTTTTAAGTGTATGTGCACATACAAAGACATAGACATTGCACATGTGGTCACCAGGGGCTATTCAAAGTGAGATGTGCGTGCATGGGTAACAAATATATCTTTCCACATCTATATATAGAAATACTAAGGCGCATATAAATAAATGTTAGATAAAATTTCACTGACTTTGGAACTATGTAAAGAAATCTTGAGCTGTAGAGAGAACTTCTGAGAGAGGGAAGGAGTTGGATGAAATAAATGAGAAAAGTAAGGGAATGCATGAGAAATTTACACACATGTCTATCAGCAGTTATAAAAAGATATTTAAAGTATATATCTGCATTTGAACATATACAAATATTTTAAGCATATATAGAGATATTTAAATTATATATGTGTATATTTTATGATCAGAGTGTTAGGCACCCTGACAGGCTACACCAAGGAAAGGTGTCATTTGCTGTTCCTTGGTGGAGAGGCTGGTGGGCCCCAGAATACCAGCCTCTACAAGTTGTTGATAAGACCAGGATACTTTATGCATCTTAGAATGCAAACTGACCATTAGCACATGCACAGTTCTTAGAGGGAAGACTCTGGGGTCCAATGAGTAGTATCTTGGCTCTACATGTTGGCTGTGTGACTTTGGGCAAATTACTTAACCTCTCTGTGCCTTGGCAGCCTTACTTGTGATAGGTAAATAGCAACAGTACCTGTCTCTGGATTAATATATAAATGAAACAAATTAATATGTAAGCACAGGTTCTGGCACATAGTAAACTCTTAAAAAAAGTAAGCTATTTTTGGTATTATTTATATCTGTGGGCTGAGGTGTGTTTCTGTTACCTTCAAGAGCAACTTTGAGGAAAATAGTTTTCGTTGTTTTTTAAACTAACATTCTCTGTCATCAATGCCCTTTATAGTCAGCAAAGCACCTCCACGTGTTGTCTCAGAGTCGTGCTGTTCAATAGAAATAGAGCGAAAGCCTAATAGGTAACTTTAACTTTTCTTGTAATCACACTAAAATACAGCAAGAAGCAGGTGAAATCGATTTTATCCTATTTAGCTCAAAGAAGATATATTTAGCTCAAATAAGTTATATTATGGAGAAGGTGACGGCACCCCACTCCAGTACTCTTGCCTGGAAAATCCCATGGACAGAGGAGCCTGGTGGGCTGCAGTCCACAGGGTTGCAAAGAGTTGGACACGACTGAGCGACTTCACTTTCACTTTTCACTTTCATGATTGGAGAAGGAAATGGCAACCCACTCCAGTGTTCTTGCCTGGAGAATCCCAGGGACGGGGGAGCCTGGTGGGCCGCCGTCTATAGGGTCGCACAAAGTCGGACACGACTGACACGACTTAGCAGCAGCAGCAGCAAATTATATCAGCCTTCCCTGCTAGCTCAGTTGGTAAAGAATCTGCCCGCAATGCAGGAGACCCCAGTTTGATTCCTGGGTTGGGAAGATCTGCTGGAAAAGGGATAGGCTACCCACTCCGGTATTCTTGGGCTTTCCCTGTGGCTCAGCTGGTAAAGATTCCACGTGCAATGCAAGAGACCTGCGTTCATTCCCTGGGTTGGGAAGATCCCTTGGAGAAGGGAAAGGTTACCCACTCCAGTATTCTGTCCTGGAGAATTTCATGGACTATAGTCCATGTGGTCACAAAGAGTCAGAAACAACTGAATGACTTTCACTTCACATTTAGCTCAACAATGAGAGGCAAAGTAAAGACCCTTTCAAAGATATTGAAAGTCTGCAATATTGTACATTACGTGGAAAAAGAAATTTGAGGTTACAGATGGAATTAAGTTCACTAATCAGCTGATTTTAAGATACAGTTATTTTCTAGATTGTCTGAGTGGGCCTAATGCATTCACAAGGGTTCTTGAAAGTGAAGAGGGAGGCAGAAGAGAAGGTCAGGGTGATGCCATGGGAGAGGAAACTGTCCAGCTCTGGTAGGATGGAAGATAGAAGGTGAGCCATGCGAGGTGGGCCACCTCTGGAAGCTGGAAAACGCAAGGAAAGAGATTCTCTCCTAGATTCCAGGATGGAATACAGCCCTGCTGACACCATAATCTTAGCCCAGTAAGTCCTGGGTTGCTCTTCTAACTGACGAAACTGTAAGGTCACACATTCAGGTTATTTTGAGCCACCTAGTTCATAATAATTTGTTATAGCTGCAATAGAAAATGAATAAACTGATATCAAAATATTATCATTTCAAATCAATCAGTATGACAAATTATTAATGAGATCCATTATGTTCTTCATTTTTTTCATATTGCTTGAAATCCAGCATGTTGATAGCACATTTTATACCAGCCAAATCACATTTCGGATGCTTGATAGCCATGCAGGGCTCATGGCTGCCGTTTTGAACACTGCAAACTGAGATGATTCCCACAGTAACTCTGTGTGGTGATATCAGCAGCAGGCGCTCCTATGTGGCTCAGTGGTAAAGAATCTGCCAGCCAACGCAGGACATGCCTGAGATGTGGGTTCGATCCCTGGGTTTGGAAGATCTCCTGGAGGAGGAAATGGAAACCCACTCCAGTATTCTTGCCTGGAAATCCCATGGACAGAAGAGCCTGGCAGGCTACAGTCCACGGGTTCACAAAGAGTGGAACATGACTTAGGGACTGAGCATGCATACACACGTGTTAGCAGTAGAGCAACACAATCAGGCCATTCTCAATTATATATTCACATGCACTTCTGCTATGAATTCCAATTGTTTATTTGTCTAAAACATGTTGATCCCTCTTACTTTTAGTCCCTAGATCAGAGCTGTCCCTTAACAGTTGGTGAGATTGCTCACAGTGCCTGGAGAGCAGGCACGGCGGCAGGATGGGGTGCGGGTTCAAAGTAGCCTGGGCCTCATTCACCAAACCTGTGCCCTGGGAACTGTATTGATCCTCCCAACTGCCCTGGGGAGCACAATTTTGTCATATCTATTTGAAGTCCATGTACTAAAAGGAAAAATTATTATCTTTCTGTACACTTTGATTCCTCTCAACCCGAGCCCATTCTCCTCTGGCCCTCCCATGGGCATTTAGAATTATAAACTAGGCCAGGAAATAAGAAGCACCTTAAACTTACACCTAAGGAAATCAGAGAAAGAACAAATAAAACCCAAAGTTAGTAGAAGGAAAGAAATCATAAGGATCAGAGCAGAAATAAACGAGAGACTGAGAAAACAAAAATCATTAAAACTAAAAGCTGGTTCTTTGAAAAGATAAACAAAATCGATAAACTTTTAGTCAGACTCATCTAGAAAAAAGGGAGAGGTCCCAAATCAACAGAATCAGAAATGAAAAAGGAAAAGTTACAACCAATACCCCAGAAATACAAAGGATCATGAGACTACTAGGGAGCAACTATACACCAATAAAATGGACAACCTAGAAGAAATGGACAAATTCTTAGAAAGCTACAATCACTCAAAACTGAACCGGGGATAGAAAATATGAATAGACCAATTACCAGTATTGAAATCAAATCAGTAATTAAAAAACTTCCAGCAATCTAAAGTCCAGGATCAGATGACTTCACAGGTGGATTCTACCAAGCATTTCAGTTCAGTTCAGTCACTCAGTCGTGTCCGACTCTTTGCGACCCCATGAATCACAGCACGCCAGGCCTCCCTGTCCATCACCAACTCCCGGAGTCCACCCATACTCATGTGCATCCAGTCAGTGATGCCATCCAGCCATCTCATCCTCTGTTGTCCCCTTCTCCTCCTGCCCACAATCCCTTCCAGCATCAGGGTCTTTTCCAATGAGTCAACTCTTCACATGAGGTGGCCAAAGTACTGGAGTTTCAGCTTCAGCATCAGTCTTTCCAATGAACACCCAGGACTGGTCTCCTTTAGGATGGACTGGTTGGATCTCCTTGCAGTCCAAGGGACTCTCAAGAGTCTTCTCCAATACCACAGTTCAAAAGCATCAATTCTTTGGTGCTCAGCTTTCTTCACAGTCCAACTCTCTCATCCATACATGACCACTGGAAAAACCATAGCCTTGACTAGACGAACCTTTGTTGGCAAAGTAATATCTTTGCTTTTGAATATGCTATCTAGGTTGGTCATAACTTTCCTTCCAAGGAGTGAGCGTCTTTTAATTTCATGGCTGCAATCACAATCTGCAGTGATTTTGGAGCCCTAAAAAATCAAATCTGACACTGTTTCTACTGTTTCCCCATCTATTTCCCATGAAGTGATGGTTAGAGAAGAGTAAACACTTCTTCTGAAACTATTCCAAAAAATTTCATAGGAAGAAATGCTACTGAACTCAATCTATGAGGCCACCATCACCCTGATATCAAAACAAGACAAACGCACGATGAATAAAAGAAAATTACAGGCCAATATCACTGATGACCATAGATGCAAAAAATCCTCTACAAATTATTAGAAAACTAATTCCAACAATACTTTAAAAGGATCATACATCATGATCAAGTGTGATTTATCCCGGGGATACAAAGATTTCTCAGTATCCATAAACCAATCAATGTGGTACATTGTATCAACAACTGGAAGAATGAAAACCGTATGATCATCTCAACAGATGCAGAAAAAATCTTTTGATAAAATTCAAAGTGATTTACGACAAAAACTGTCCAGAAAGTGGGCATAGAGAGAGCATACCTCAACATAATAAAGGTCATGTATGACAAATCCACATGTAACATCCTGTGAGAGAGTGTGTGTGTGTGTGTGCACATGCGCTAACTCACTCCAGTTGTGTCTGACTCTGTGTGACCCTATGGACTGTAGCCTGCCAGGTTCCTCTATCCATGAGATTCTCCAGGCAAGAATACTGGAGTGGGTGGCCACGCCCTCCCCAGTCCAGGGATCAACCGTACATCTCTCAGGTCTCCTCCATCGGCAGGCGGGTTCTTCACCACAAGCGCCACCTGGGAAGCCCACTGTAACATCTTACTCGGGGCAAAAACACTTTTTCTCTAAGATCAGGAGCAAGACAAGGATGTTCACTGCTGCCACTTGTGTCTGGCCTAGTTTTGGATGCCCTAGCCACAGGAATCAATGAAGAGAAATAAATAAAAGTCATTTAAATTGGAAAAGAAGTAAAACTGACATTGTCTGCAGACGATACAACACTATACATAGAAAATTCTAAACCTGCTGCCAGAAAACTATTCAGTTCAGTTCAGTCGCTCAGTCGTGTCCAATTCTTTGCGACCCCATGAATCGCAGCACTATTAGAGATCATCAGTGATTTTGGTAAAGTTGCTGGATACAAAATTAGTATACAGAAATCTTGCATTCCTACACACTAACGAAAACTACCACAAAAATAAAGTAAAGAAACAATCCCATTTACCACCATATCACAAAGAATAAAATTCATCAGAACAAATCTATATAAGGAAGTAAAGGATCTGTACTCCAAAAAATATAAGATGCTGATGAAAGAAATTGAAGAAGACTCAAACAAATGAAAAGATATACTGTGTTTGTGGATTGAAAAAATAAATGTTGTTAAAATGACCATACTTCTCAAGGCAATCTACAGATTCAGTACACTCCCTATCAAATTTCCAATGGAATTTTTCACAGAACTAGAACAAAATTTTTAAAAATTTGTATGAAAACACAAAATACCCCAATAATCAAAACAATCTTGAGAAAGAAAAATGGAGCAGGAGAAATCATGCTCCCTGACTTCAGACTATACCACAAAGCTACAGTAATCAAAACAGTTTGGTACTGGCACAAAAACAGACATATAGATCAATGGAACAGAATGGAAAACCCAGAAGTAAACTCAAGAACCCATGGTCAATTAATCATTGACAAAGGAAGCAAAAATATACAGTGAAGAAACGACAGTCTCTTCAATAAGTGTTACTGGGAAAACTGGACAGGTATATGTAAAAGCATTAAGTTTGAACATTCTCTAACACCATATACAAAAAATATACTCAAAATGGATTAAAAATCTAAATAGAAAATAAGATACTATAAAATTCCTAGAGGAAAACATAGGCAGAACACTTTTTTTTTTGACATAAATTGTAGCAGTATATTTTTGGATCTGTCTCCTCCAGTAATGGGGGAAAAAAAAGAACAAATGGGACCTAATTAAACTTAAAAGCTTTTGCACAGCAAAGGAAACTATAAACATAATGAAAAGACAACCTACGGACTGGGAGAAAATATTTTCAAACGATGCTACCAACAAGGGATTGATTTCCAAAATACACAAACACTTTATATGGCTTAATTTAAAAAAAATTAAAAAATGGGCAGAAGACCTAAACAGACATTTCTCAAAAGATGTACAGATGGCCAACAAACACATGAAAAGATGCTCAATGTCACTAATTATTATAGAACTGCAAATCAAAACTGCAATGTGGTGTCACCTCACACCAGTCAGAGTGGCCTTTATTAAAAAGTCGCAAATAGAGAGGGTATAGGGGAAAAGGAACCCTCCTATGCTGTTGGTGGACATGTACATTGGTGAAGTTACTATGTAAAACAGTATGGAAGGTCCTTAAAAAACTAAAAAGAGAGTTGCCATATAATCCAACAATCCCACTCCTGAATGTATATTCAGAGAAAATAATAATAATTTCAAAAGATACACCCCCCAATGTTCATTGCAGCACAATTTACAATAACCATGGAAGCAACTTAAATATCCATTAACAGATGAATAGATAAAGATAAAACACACACACACACTGGAATACTACTCAGCCATAAAAAGAATGAAATAATGCCTTTTGCAGCAACATGGATCAACTAGAAATTATCATATTAAGTGATGTAAATCTTACAGAGAAAGACAAATATTATATGTCACATATTCAGAATCTAAAAAAATGATACAAATGAATTTATCTACAAAACAAAAATAAACTTGCAGACACAGAAAACAAACTTATGGCTACTAAAGTGGATAACAGGGTGTGGTGGAGAGAGTCAGTATGAGAGAGATAAATTAGGAGTTTGGGATTAACGTGTGTGCATGAATGCTAAGTCACTTTGGTCATATCCAACTCTTTGCTGCCCTATGGACCATAGCCGGTCAGTCTTCTCTGTGGAATTCTCCAGGCAAGAACAATGAAGTGGGTTGCCATTTCCTCCTCCAGGGGATCTTTCCAGCCTAGGAATCAAACCCCTGTCTCTTGTGTCTTCTGCATTAGCAGGTGAGTTCTTTACCACTAGTGCCACCTGGGAAGCCTAGGATTAATATATACACACTACTAAAATCACTGCAGATGGTGACTGCAGCCATGAAATTAAAAGACGCTTACTCCTTGGAAGGAAAGTGATGACCAACCTAGATAGCATATTCAAAAGCAGAGACATTACTTTGCCAACAAAGGTCCGTCTAGTCAAGGCTATGGTTTTTCCTGTGGTCATGTATGGATGTGAGAGTTGGACTGTGAAGAAGGCTGAGCGCCGAAGAATTGATGCTTTTGAAGTGTGGTGTTGGAGAAGACTCTTGAGAGTCCCTTGGACGGCAAGGAGATCCAACCAGTCCATTCTGAAGGAGATCAGCCCTGGGATTTCTTTGGAAAGAATGATGCTAAAGCTGAAGCTCCAGTACTTTGGCCACCTCATGCGAAGAGTTGACTCATTGGAAAAGACTCTGATGCTGGGAGGGATTGGGGGCAGGAAGAGAAGGGGACAACAGAGGATGAGATGGCTGGATGCCATCACTGACTCGATGGATGTGAATCTGAGTGAACTCTGGGAGTTGGTGATGGACAGGGAGGCCTGGTGTGCTGCAATTCATGGGGTCGCAAAGAGTTGGACATGACTGAGTGACTGAACTGATACATAAAATAGGTAAACAGCAGGGAACTACACTCAATATCTTGTAATAAGCTAAGTGGAAAAGATCTGAAAAATAATATACATATATATATGCATTTGTGTGTGTGTGTGTGTGTGTGTGTAACTGAATTACTTTGCTATAGACTTGAAATCAACATAACATTGTAAATTATCTGTAACTTCAATAAAAAAAGCAATCCTCAAAGATTTCTAAGGAGCTATGCCTAATGTGTCAGAACATTACCCTTTGATCTTTGCGCTGAATTTTATACACCACCAATGAAAGATAAATCTTATTCAGTTCCATATTATTTCCTAGTTTGACAGAGGCACTATATTCTTATAATATAGTCTTACTTGCAATGCAAATATTTTCAGTGTCTCCCACATCAATAAAATGTAATATTAATTTAAAAAAGAATTATGAACTAGGTAGACATTCTTCTAGCCCATTGGTGCCACTTCCACATACTTATGGGCATTGTCAAGTTTTCTTGTGTTTAATTTACATAAACAGTGTTGTAACATATCACAGTACAATCTACCCTTTTCTTTCAAAGTTGTTTTACCTCTCTAGCCATGAGCTAGACAGTTATTTTTAAAAGAATCAGCACGCTTTTCTGGAAAAGACCAAAGAATAAGTATTTTAGGCTCTACAGGTCATATGAGCTATGTCTCAACTACTCAACTCTGTGTGTCTAGGACAAAAGCAGCACCTATATGAATATTGTCATAGATAGTATGTAAATAAATGGGTGTAACTGTCTTCCAGTAAAACTTTATTTACAAAAACAGATGCCAAAGATTCGGCCTGCCTCCCACTCTAGTTCATCCATTTTAGCTACTCTATAGTATTCCACTCTCCGAAGACAGCAAGAATTTTTATCCACTACTTTACTGATGTCAAACAGTTTGTCACTATTTCCTTGTATTACAAGCATCCTGTAATGCACTTCTCATATGGACCCTTCCATGTATCTGTGAGAGAATTTCTCTAAATTAAATTCTTAGGAAAAATTGCTGAGTTAGAGTGTCAATTCAATACCTACACCCAGATTGTTCTCTGAAATGCTCATACCATTTTATGGCTCTACTGTCATGCAGAAAAATGCCTGTTTTTCCTTCAATCTCATAGCCACTACAAGAATAACTCCTTGACCTGGTCACATGGGGAAGCAGAAGGTGCCTGTAGGTTGGTTCCTGTGTGCCCAGCCACTTTCTGCTCCTAGCTTGCCAGTCACAACTGACAAAGGAGGTAAGGCTGGTTGTTTGTGTTAAGCTATGATACTTATTTCGTAGGATGAACTTCATGTGATCACAACTTATTAGGCTTAACTCACAAAAGCACTGCTCTTTATTTTATACATACATACATACATACATACATATATATATACATACACACACACACACACACACACACACACACACACATATATATATATAGAGAGAGAGAGAGAGAGAGAGAGGAACATTCTTCCCTCATAGCTCAATCAGTAAAGAATCTGCCTGCAAAGTAGGGCACCCAGGTTCGATTCCTGGGTCAGGAAGATCCCCTGAAGAAGGAAATGACAACCCAATCCAGTATTCTTGCCTGGAGAATCCCACGGATAGAGGAGCCTGGCGGGCTACAGTCCACGGGGTCACAAGAGTCAGACGTGGCTTAGCGACTAAACCACCACCACCTAGGAGGAAAAAAGGAAATCCATGAACCAGTTGGCTTTGACATTGATGACCCCGGGAATGATTTTGTAATGCAAGAAATCAATTTCCTGACCTCATAACATCATTTCCAGAGATGTGATCACCAGAGGAGATGGCATTTTCATAAAGATCTTTCTGCTTCTGCAGGTGGATAATGACCCAGAAGTGAAAGTCTCTTCACTTTCAGTAGACACCCTGGATGGTTATCTGATATCCGCCCTTGCTCCTGATCAACCAGGATAGAGATAGGATGTCCTGCCACACTGGGGATAGCCTGAGTGTTTTTATACAGAGAGCAGTGGTCATTAGACTAGGGAAGACTCCCTTAAGAAAATGCAACATTTGGAGACTGGGGTAACTGTTACCTAAATTCTGAAAAATCTCACTTTCTCCTTTTTCCTAGTCATTCATTCAGCTAACAGCTTTTATTAAGCATTGGATATGTGTCAGATGTTGCCATTGACTGCAACCAATAAAGCTTCCTGTCTTCTTGGAGCATGCAATCTAATGGGAAGTAGACAAACAATAAAGCAGAATAAGTATGTGAATCACATCTGCTCATTTATTTCTACTTCATATCTGCTATGTGCCAGGAGCTGAGATTCTTACAACATGGTCCCCAGCTTCAAGAGGTCCACACTTCGGTAAGTGAGACAGATGGGTAAAAGAAACGCAATGCAATGTGACCATTATTCAAAGTACATTCAAATGCAATAGAGCATGTATCATTCATAATAGTGTCATTACGGGGCTGTGATGAGTTCTGCTCCAGGCAGTGGGAGAATAAAGACCCCCTGAACTTCAGAGCCATATTACTGGAGTTTTCCAGAGAAACAGAACTCATAGGAAATTTATGTATGTGTATTCATATATATATGTGTGTGTGTATATATAAATAACAATATTATAGAAGATTTATTATAGGACTTGGCCTACGTAATTATGGAGACCAAGAAGTTCCACACTCTGCTGCCTGCACGCAGAAGTACCAGGAAAGCCAGTGGTGTAATTCAATCCAAATCTGAAGTCCTGAGAACCAGAAGTGCCAAGATGCAAGGGCAGGAGAAGACGCCGGTCCCAACTCAAGCAGAGAGCAGATTTGCCTCCCCTCCAGCATTTTGCTCTATACAGGCCCTCAACAATTTGGATGATGCCCACTCTGCTTGGTGTCTTGGAAAGTAGGAACGCGCCAAGTAGAGAGAAATGGAGGAGGACATTTGGGGCTAGGGAAACAGATTTGGCAAAAGGTGGAGGTCTGGATGGTAGGCTACATATCGAGTCATGAAGGGCCGAAGAAACTGAGGAGTTAGGCTAGTGTCTGAAATATTTCAATGAGCAGTGATGACAAATGGCATCTATTCTGAAATGCTTCCAGACAAACGGTCACATTTTTAAGAAGACATCTCTGGACCCTTAGGCCTGAGCAGGCTACCTGGGTCCAGTGTGCACTCAGTAGAAGTCTACTGTATGAACGGCTGATACTTAAAAATGCAGCATCAAACTCAAGTCATAATTATTCTGTTTCTCGAGGGGATGATCAGTTTCACACAACAAAACTGTGTTTGAAGAGCCTGGCAAAGAAACAAATTGGACTCATGGTTATGTCTTTGTTTTAAAAATGCTATCATCTGAAGGCAGAATTCCAATATTCCTTATGTAATGTACTGCTCTGTGTTGGAGAAGGTTATCTAAGGCAAGTAAGTGGACAGAAATGCAAATGGTTCTAGGACAAATATTCTTTGTCCAAGTATCATGGTCTCTGGGAGAGCATGGAGGCATGTCTAACTGAAGCCGAAACCACCATTAACTTCAGGCTACTCTGGAAATGGGAGCGAGTATAGAGAGTGGGTAAGACTGCAAATTCTCAGCGACCTGGGCCATTTATGGGTGATAGGATGCCTCCTATTTTTGAAAAATAATTATCAACTTCTTTTCTTTCCTTTATAGCTCGTTATGTCCCTCAAATCTCAGGGAGGTTTTAGAACCAGAGAACAATGGTTTGTGGTGGGGGGTGATGGTGCTGCTGCTATGGAGGGACGCAGGATTTGCTCTTTGGTGGCTTCTGTGACCTTGAACTGGAGCTGAAAGAGGCAGTCCCACCTGATCCTTACTGGCAGGTTAGCTCTGCTTTCTCTCATTTACTCTGATTGCAAACAAACTTGGTCCTTCTTACTGGGATGGTCTCTGAGGACCACAGTAAGAAGACTCTTTCTAGGTTTCTCTTCCCAGATGTGGGGACTGGGGTCAGTGATGGCCCTCGGTAAGCCCAGTATCTTTATCTGTGAGGTAGGGACACAGTAGCCTTGGGGACTAAATGAGACAATGCATGGGAAGTGGCAAGAACAGTGCCCGGCACTGGTCCAGCTCATTCTGTAGCACGGATACTCTTCTGTTTGCCCTGCTGTCTACTGAGGGATGAAGGGTGGGTGTCCTGGCTTTGACACAAGGATGTCTACTTTGGTCATTTTGGCCAACTCAGTGTCATGTGTGTGATCATTCATCCAGGAGACTGCGACACAGTTGAGACAGAAGAAGATCATGTATCCACTTGCGTTGTTGCTTAACAAACAAGAGCAGGATATCATGGTGCCCAGTACCAAGCATTTATATAGATCGTGTAGCCATGGGTTGGCTGGGGCTCAGCCCATCTAGTTTGAACTCAGCTGGGTGCCTCTGCTCTAAGTGTCTTATATTTTCCTCCTTGAACCAACAAGCTAACTTGGATGTGCTCTTCTCATGGTGATGACAGCAGTGCAAGAGATGAGCAGAAACACACAAATGTCTCAAGTCCAAAGCTCAGAATTGGTGCAATGTCCCTTCCACCTCATTCCATTGGCCAAAGCCAGGCTCTTGGTCAAATACAAGGTCAATAGGTGGGGAAATATGTCCCAATCTATTAATGGGAGGAACTATAAACTCATTTGGCAAAGAGCTGAACACAGAGGGGGGCCAAGAATTGGGCCAAAAACTCTGTCCATGGTGGGTTATGTTCTCATAATCTCTTCATGAGTTCAATTGTGTCAACACACCTATAGACTGAGGGAGGGGGAAAGATTATCTTACAATCAACACACTGAACACACACATGTCTATTCATGGACTCAACAGATATTTACTGAATACTCACTACGAGCCAGGTACTTTTGAGGCACATGATGCCATGATAAATAAGAAAGACAAATCCCTTGCTGTGCACATTCTGGAAGGCAAGACAAACAACAACCAGGAAAAGGTTACCTGGTGGTAATTACAAAGCAAAACAAAAGAAGATTGGGTGATAAAAAGCACCCAATATGTGGAACAATTTTAGAGAGTAAGGGGATATCCAACCAACAAATTATGCTCTTTTAAAAAAAATTTAAATATATTTTTTAAAATGTTTACAATATTGTATTGGTTTCTGCCATACAACAACACAAATCAGCCATGATTATACATACATCCCCTCCTTCCGTAACTTCCCTGCCCTCCCCCCATCCCATCCCTCCAGGTCATCACAGAGGGCCAGACTGGGCTCCCTGAGCAACTTCTCACCAGCTATCCATCTTACACCTAATAGTATACGTACACTGATGCTAGTTTCTACATTCATCCCACTCTCCCCATGCTCTTTATTGAACACCTTCCAGAAGTTTCTGGTCTGATGGTCTCAGTCGTCAATATTCTTTCAGATACCCCAATGGCATTTCACTCTCAGCTCAAATGAGTTCTCCTCCACCCCTTCCTCTGCTTATAACTCAACAAAGAGGAGAGGAACAGTGCTAAATTTCATGCATAACTTTTCTCTTTTGAAGAGGGTCTTCATTTTTCAGGAGGAATATTGAATGCTGTGTTATAGTCTTTTTAAAATGTCTGTCTGTGAAAAGCAATCATGGTAGAAAACTGGTCTTTCCACATCTCTATCTTATACATCACACAGTAGCATCAGCTGTAGCCATGCGACACACCAGACCATGGTAAACAGCTGAATATCAAAGGCAGGATTATTATTACTTTGGCCAAAAAAATTCCCCATTGATAAAATTGTCTAGTGAGATAATTACACTGAGGAGTGAATCATCAAAAAGAGAGACTAGATGGAGTTGTTATATTTGATTAACCACATGTTCAACAATATATCAGTATTGGGTAGTTTGGGAAAGTTATCTGTGTGTCTGATAATATTGCAGTATTTTCATCTGAACACTGACACTGGGGTGATGTAACCATAGTTTTACTTCCTTGGTTTCAGCAATGTTTTGAGATGTTTCCTTTGAAGACAAGAGTATGAAGACTTGGATCTGAAAATGATGCCCCCGGTGCCCCTCCACTGGGTTCTGTAAATGCCCTGGAGCTGCTATTGGCTCTCGAGGAAGTGAAGATCAAGTGAGGACCTGAGATGGACGGGGTCACTGGGCATGGCTGACTTCCGCATTTTTCCACGACAGACAATTCAGGAGGAGTGGAAGACTTGTGGAAGTCCTGCCGCATCCCTAGCCAAATACCGTGCAATGGTGTTGGCTCCATCCCAGAGCCCTGGAGCTTTGGCACACCTGAATATCCTAGGTAAGTTTCAGTGGCTTTAGTACTCAGTCAGACTAGAATTATATCATCCCAGACCACCCAGAGGTTTTGGATTTGAGGGGATATCCTCCAATTCCAGTATCCATTTGTCCTTCTTTTCTTTCCAGCTGAAGCTGTACACCAACCCCACCCTACGCCTACCCCCACACATACACCATCTCTAATTCTTGATAGTCGCCCCGGAGAAATAGAAATCAGGCCTTTTCAGATGGGCTAACAAAGGAAAGGTTCACCCCCCACCACATACACACACACACACGCCACAGGCACGCTCACACTCATACATCCTTGTTTAGGGGAGTTGGGTTTCCATTCTATCGCAAAGACACACATGTAACACCAAACCACACATCCCTTTCTTGAGTCCTCAACAAATTCTAAGCAAAACTCAACGATGGGACTTTTATCTTTTTTTGGTATGTGTGTGTGTGAGACAGAATTCTTAGTCTGTAGAACTGTCTCGTGAGAAATTTACAGGCAGAATTGACTCTTTGTCTCTACAAAGCCATGAAGGAAAGCGTCTAAGTGGTAATTGTATGCACAGTTCAAAATATTTTAAATGAACTTGTTCTCACAAAGAAATAAGTTATGAAGTTAACTTTTGTATGTGTGCGAATAATTAAACTATTGTCACGACTTTAGATTATCATCCATTGTTAACTTACATCATTAAATCTTACTTCTTTGCTAAAGAATAATGAAAAAATGCACTTAATTAACAGTTATTGCAAGCTCCAGGCCATTGATAATGCCAGTCTGAGTCTGAAATTCACAAGTGTGTTTTGTACTTCCCTCCCTGTTGTTGGGCTGGGAAGCAAAGCCTTGTAGTGTGAGGAGTGACGCTGATTCTCCTATATCAGGACCAGCTGTCCTGGAATACTGCATTCTCCCTGAATCGTCCAGTCACACAAGGATTTTACCTCTGTGCAAAGAGAGGTACTGGTGGCCCAGCTGAGCCTTTGTTCTTCTTATAGGATTTACAAAACACTCTCAGCCACTGCCATATCGGAGAACAAACTCCTCCCATGACCATCCTATGTATATAACATTTAAGAGATTTGTTGGATAATTTTGGGGGTTGAGGAGTCGGTACCTGGGTTAGAAGAAAGGAACTTGGGTGGATCTTTCAACTGATCCCTGCGGAAGAAGATGACTCGTGTTAATTTCCTTGTTGTTTCGATTAAAGAGGTGATAGATATTTTTTTTTTTCCTGGATATTGTTAAAGAGGCTTGCCAGGCCTTAAGGAATGTGTGGCATTCTTCAGATGAAATAAGGCCAATCAGTGGAATAATGAGGAAAGTAATATCTCCCCAGAGAGGCTGATGGGGTTTTCATCAAATCAGCCAACCTTTCCCGTCACTTACGCCGCCATGCACTCCCAGCAAGCCCTGCTTGCCTGCCTCCCCTCCTTCCTTCCCTTTGTCAAACCTCCCTTGTGGTTATTAGTCATATCCAAATTCTCAGGGACCCAGAACACTTACAGGTACTGGCACCTCCTTTTTTGGGGGAAATAATTATTAACTCTTATTTTCTTCTCTTGATGACTCAACTACCCCTCAAGTCTCAGAGGGACTTCAGAACCAGAGCAGAATGGTGGGCGGGGAGCTGCAGAGCAATGGAGGCTTTGCTCCCTGGTGGCCTCCGTGTCCTTGAAGTGGATCTGAGATAGGCAGTCCTACCAGATTCCAGCCTGGAGCAGACAAAGTGGGACAGACCGTACCACAGTAGTCCAAGAGGTCTTAGGTGGTTCAGTCTTGCCCTCAGCCCACTTCCTTACTTTAACCCCATGGTCAGGAGCCTGGAAACCAGTTGACTAAAATAGCCCTGCTCCCAGTGGCTTACCAGAACAGCAAGGACCTGGGAGAGAGGATCAAACAAGATGTCTTGGGATGTGTGCTGGAAGACATCTGGTTGTGTCTGCCTTGTGGCTCTGGGCCGCTCTGCCCATCAAGGGATGGTCTTCTGCACTGCAAGGAGATGCCACTTCAGTGCCTCTCTACAGCAGGCTCTCCTCCAACGGGCAGCATCGGTGGGAAAGGCAGACACACACCACAAGGTGTCAGATGATAGGCACACGGCACCACATAGTGGCTTCAGCATGGTCATCGTCTCTGCACCAATGGCCGCTTGGCTGTGTACCTTGTGAGGACTTAGCCATGCATCGCCAGCAGATGGGGAAGGGGCATGCTGGAAGCCTGCAGTATCACCTTGCCCACTGGACGTTCGCAGAAGCAAGCTGCCCTGACCGGCTCCCAACACGCGGGTTCATCTGCAGACCCAGCACCAGGAAGCAGCCTCTGGATGCTCCTTTTGCAAGGCAGGAGCTGTGGACCTCCTCCACCAGGGCTGGGGGCTGGGGTCACAAAAGAAGGGAAACAATTCCTTTTCGCCTGTGAAAGTTTTCCAAATTAACTGGGTTCCACGCACAGGAGTCCTCCCACCGTGCTCGGCAAATGATTCAAAGCCTCCACATGATTTCATCTGTGCAGACTCTAATCCACTTACTTAATGAAATACATAATTAACATATTATAATTGCAGTAAAGATGGTTTTGACAGAAATCATTTCCCGTATCTAATACCGTGGTAATTTAATCTGTTCCCCACTCCCTAACACGACCCTCTATGATTAAGTTTCATAAGAATTTTTTTGATTGATTGACTCATCTGACGGGCCTGGGCCTTGCTAAAGGAGTGTCTGTCAGTTTCCGGAGCGGCATGTGAAGTCGCGGCAGATGGCTGCGCGGCTCTGTGCGTTGTCTCCCTGTGTGGTCTCCCGTCTCTCCCACTTTTCCTTCCCTTCCCCTTCTTCTAAATGCCCTGATAATCCACCCTCCGCTCGCCTGAACTGCCAAAACCCGGCATGTTTTTATCTGCTGCTCTCCTCTGCTGTGGGCATGCGTATTAAAGGCAAGGAAAGCAGGAAGTGCTTGGGCGGCAGTGGAAACCAGATGTCCGTCTCCCAGACCTGGCCACACCCCCTCCTGTTCCCCCAACCCAACCTGGTTCTGCCTGCCCTGTTTCGTCTTGAATCCTGCATGTTGGCTAATGGAGATGCAGAAGCAGCCCTTCCTCTCCCCCACGTCCCAGCCCTACCAGAGCTCTGCTCTGTCCTGGGGGCACCACTGACCTCAGAGTCAGAGTGAGGCTCACCCCTTCCCTGGCCTTCCCCACCATGTCCCTGCAGAAGCAAACTGGCACACTTTCCTGCCATAAAGAGTGGGTTGCAAGCATCTGGATTGCTCCTTGGTCAGTGGATGGGAATTCTAAGACACTCGGAAATTTAAAGGGTGACGCTGAAGTCTGGTTACTGGGAAAAGTGCCTGTTAAGATGTAAAATGCCAAAAAGCAGGAGAGGCAGGAAGGGGCCTGCAAAGTGAGTGAGCAAGCAGCCCCATGTGAAGGTCTGCACCTGTTCATTTCTCGGTGCTTCCTCAGAGTTGCTACTGTTTGCTAAGCACCCACTGTATTACCAGGGACTGGGGACCATGAGCTCCAGTTAACAGATGAGAAAATGAGCCTCTGTGGGGTTAAGCACTGCGTTTGAAGCCACCTAGCAAGTTGGCGGTAGAACCAACTGGAGTGATCTTGCCAGGGTGGTGGGTGCTGGCTCATGGGTGCTCCATCATCTGCTGAAGGGGAGAGGCCAGAGCAGAGGTGTGGACACGAACACACAGAGTGTCTTTTGGGGAAGGAGGGTGCATTGGAAGTCAAGGACACCCTGGCTTTCACGTTGCTCTGGCCTCTCCCTGTGGGCAGTGGTCAGATGGTGTCTCCCAGGCCCTCTCACTGACACGGGCCTTCCCAGCAGGCTCATCTCAAAGCCCCTCCCCAGGAAGCACCCCATCATGCCAGCAGGATCACACCTGTCATCTATTGCAGCTCATCACATGTTTTTGCCAAAATGCAATTCTTTATAGACTCATTAGATCTCCTTTCTGGGCCACAGCTCCCTGGAGTGCAAGCTGGGGTCTTCCAGCATTTCAGAGGTATGGCTACAACAGGTAGAAGATCTGTGGGATACACATGCCTCCCTCCTCACAGCATCTACCCTCCAGCTGAGCCAAGTGGGTGATGGACTGGAGCTCAGTTCTCCCTCCCACCAGCCCTCCCACCCCTTCTGCCACCTGAGGGTCCAGCTCAGAAGCCCAGCTGGCTTGGCTCTGAGAGCAGAATGAGGACATTGCTGCAGGACCTCCTCGGAGGCTCTTTGGGCACCCCCAGGGCTTGGAGACTCCAACCGATCCATGGAACTCTGGCTGAGTGCTCCCCACCCTCATAGGGTCCTAGATATCTTTGTCTTGTGGGCCTCCTGCTCTATAAAAAATATTCAAAATTCTACTTTACAACCACATTGGTATGACAATAGAACCTTGGACCCTAAGAGTTCATTTTTTTCTATAATTTTAATTAGAATTAAAATATTTATTATTTAAGCTCCTGAAGTGTGAGTGAGCAGTCTGCCTGGCCCCTCTGCCCCTGACTCTCCAGGCAGGGTGCCCCCAACTTGGCCAAGCAAAGCAGCCCAAAGGCCACAAGGGTGTTCCTGGTCAGGACACTCAGGGACTCTGCTATCTGCCACCCACTCATCCCTCTCTAACTCCCCTGGACATGCAGAAATCGCTTGGCCTGACCACCCCCCACCCCCACCCCCCAGACAGTCTCCCCTGGGAAAGGATGAGTAGCTGGCCATGAGGCTGGGTTCTCTCATGGAGAGAGAAAAGACATCCTGATAACGTTTTAAGGTGAGGGCTGGGAGGGGATGTAGGGATCAATGCTCACAGGTGTACAAAAGCTTCCAGGGTCCTGGCACCAATTCTCTTAGGATTGGCCTATGGTGTCCCCCTCTCCCATACACACCTCGTCTATCTTCCTTCAAGGTCAAGACACAATGCAGGAACAACTGACTGGTCCCCAAGGAGCATCTTTTATATTGAATAGTCAAAGTGACACCCCCCCTCCACCAGGTGATGCCTAGGGCACATCACCTAGGGCACCTAGGGCACACACATTCCTGCAGCATGATCCCTTCCAAGCCATGAGCCTCCAACGACAGACCATGGGTCCCCCTCCAGGTTGGCCTCTCTGTCACTGTCTATAAACAGTGAGTGCTGTGAGGACGGTCCCTCCTTATTTCTCTGAATCTTAACACAGAAGCATGAGAATGAAAGGAAAACAGCTTACGCCTGACTGGTGTTAAAGACTTCCTCTGCCGCCAAAGCCTGTGACTCCGAAGGACTGTGACATCCTCCTGGGATTAGGGCTGCTTGAGAAAGGCCAGATCTGAGCAGCAGCAGCCTGGGGGCCAGACAGGGGTAAGGGCGGGGCGTGGCCAGAGGAAGGCCAGTTGCAACCTTGGGAGCCCCGGGGCGGGGCGGAGCGGGAGGTGGGGAGGGGGGCGCGTGCATCCAGCCTCCAGCCCAGCAGCTGTCCCCAGGCTCTCAGGTCCTGGTGGGCAGGTCATGGGCCCAGCGTCACAGGGCAGCCTGTGGTTTGCGCCTGCGAGCTGGGGGAGGGGAGGCTCCGCGTGAGTGGCAAGTGTACACGAACACCACCACGTCAACTGCCAATATGTTATGAGGCCTTGGTAACAATCCTGAGTCTCCGGGGAGCGCTGCTGCAGTTCAAGTGCGCACCAGACAGAGAGAAAACAATTTCTGGTGCCAATAATGCAGCACAGATGAAAAATGTTTTAATATTTGAAGCTGCTTTATGGCAGAAGCGATGACAGTGACGGACTCAATGTCAGCTTTTTTTCCTGAAATGTCATCTTTCGTCTATGAGTTTTCCCTGCTCTGGAGGCATGCGAGCCTGATGCTGGCGCGTTGCAGCCATTGATCATTGATTTTGTTCTAAATGGAAAGCTTGCCAGAAGACTAGAAATTCTGGAATTTATTAGGATTTCTTTAAGAGGCACTTTAGCTCAACAGTTCTCATTACTGTCTTTACAATGTTACTTATTTTTCTTTTTATGTCATATGATTTGTAAAGGGTTGGTACTCAGAGAACAATATACGATTAAACCATTGTGCGTGCTGGAGCTGCTGGCTTAGTCAAAGGGGTTCTCGGGGGGCTAAATACATATTTGACTGGGAAATGACAACATGGGGCTATTTTCGCAGGGAAATCTGTATTTCGAAATTTTGTTGATGGGGTTTGTGCTAAATGGTGTTTCAATGAAAGTTTTGATTAAAAAGGGTCACTTATAAATTAATACCTCTTAACTGCATGCAGAAAAGGCTGAATATTTTCATGTTCTGATCTGGGATCGGTAAGCATCCTGGAGTGGGTACCACGCGCCCACAGCAGGATGGAGATGAGCCCCACTCGACCCTGTTCCAACTCTGGGTGGGCCAGTTAGGGTCTAAAAGCTTGTCATTGTATTTATTTACAGGGACATTACCTCATGAATGCCAAAGAGTGGCTCAATGCCTCATTATGTATTAACATTTAACGTACTCGTATAGCCATGTGTAGGCGATCATTCTTCATTTGGTTGAAAAGAACCCATTTGCATTAGACAGTTGGCTAAATGTTTTTCTTTTCTGACGTGTTTCCATTGGCACAAGACTAGTTCAAACAGGTATGTTAGCTCTTGGCTGGGCTGCCTGACATCCAGGCTTTATTACAGAGCAGGGCGCCCAGGGAATGTGAATTACAGTTTGTATCAGCCTCGGCCTCCTAAACACATCACTCAGTCTAGTTGATTATGGAATTTGCTCTGGAGCTGGGGGGCCTCCAGATCCCTCTTCGAGTGGGCTCGCTTGTTTGTATAGCACCAGTAACCCACAGTAGTTCCTGTGGCCAGACAAAGAGAAATCTGAGGAAAAGGAGCTGGGAGTCTGAGGAGGAGGAGCAGAGAGACAGACTCAGCCTCCCGAGTCCACATCCCAGGCAGAGGTTTATAGCAGCTGCATCAAAAAAAACAGACTTTCCCCAGCCCTCTACTTAAGAGGCAGTTGAAATGGGTGAGCAAAACTTTCTGGAAAATGAAATCAACGTCTGCAAAGCCACGTCTGCTCTCCTAGCTGCACATTGGGAGGTGATGGGCCATGCGCAGATGAGTGGGAGCAAATACTATGTAGTGATCTGGTGCTGTGGGATGGAAGGAAATCCCCTACCTTTGATATACTAACCACTCAGACTGCAACTGTCTCATGACCACTGTACAATTACTATATTGCAAAGATGACCACCTGCTTTGTTGTTATTCAGCTGCTCAGTTGTGTCCAACTCTTTGCAGCCCCAAGGACTGCAGCACCCCAGGCTCCACTGTCCTTCACGATCTCTCTGAGTTTGCTCAAACTCATGTCCATTGAGTCAGTGATGCTATCTAACCATCTCATCCTCCACCACCACTTCTCCTATCACTTCCAGTTTATCGCAGAATCAGGGTCTTTTCCAAATGAGTAGGCTCTTCCCATCAGGTGGCCCGAGTATCGGAGCTTCAGCGTCAGCCCTTCCAATGAATATTCAGGGTTGATTTCCTTTAAGATTGACTGGTTTGATGTCCTTGCTGTCCACGGGGCTCTCAAGGGTCTTCTCCAGCACCACAGTTTGAAAACATCAATTCTTTGGGGCTCAGCCTTCTTTGGTCCAACTCTCACATCTATATGTGACTACTGGAAAAATCATAGCTTTGACTATATGAAACTTTGTGGGCAAAGTAATATCTCTGCTTTTTAATACACTGTCTAGGTTTGTCATAGATTTCCTTCCAAGGACCAAGCATCTTTTAATTTCATGGCTGCAGTCACCATCTGCAGTGATTTTGGAGGCCATGAAAATGAAATCTGTCACTGCTTCCACTTTTCCCCCTTCTGTTTGCCATGAAATGATGGGACCGGATGCCATCATCTTAGTTTCTTGAATGTTGAGTTTCAAGCCAGCTTTTTCACTCTCCTCTTCCACCCTTATCAAGTTCTTTAGTTCCTCTTCACCTTCTGCCATTTCTGTGGTATCATCTGCATATCTGACATTTTTATTTCTCCTGGCAATCTTGATTCCTGCTTGTGCTTCATCCGGCCCAGCATTTCATATGATGTACTCTGCATAGAAGTTAAATAAACAGGGTGGCACTATACAGTCTTGTCATACTCCTTTCCCAATTTTAAACCAGTCCATTGTTCCATGTCTGATCTAACTGTTGCTTCTTGACCCACATACAGACTTCTCAGGAGATAGGTAAGGTGGTCTGGTACTCCTGTCTCAGAATTTTCCTGTCTGTTGTGATCCACACAGTCAAAGGCTTTAGTATAGTCATCGAAGGAGAAGTAGATGTGTTTCTTGAATTCCCTTGCTTTCTCCAAGAACCAAAGAATGCTGGAAATTTGATCTCTGGTTCCTTTGCCTCTTTGAAACTCAGCTTGTAAATCTAAAAATTCTCTGTTCACATACTGCTGAAGCCTAGCTTGAAGGATTTTGAGCATAACCTTACTAGCATATGAAATAAGCACAATTGTATGGTAGCCTGAACATTCTTTGACATTCCTTTCTTTGGGATTGTAATGAAAACTGACTTTTTCCAGTTCTGTGTTCATTCCTGAGTTTTCCAAATTTGCTGACATAGTGAATGCAACACTTTAACAGCATCGTCTTTTAGGATTTTAAATACCTCAGTTAGAATTCCCTCACCTCCACTAACTTTGTTTGTAGTAATGCTTCCTAAGTTCCACTTGACTTCACACTCCAGGATGTTCCAGGTGAATGACCAAACCATTATGGTTATCCAAGTTATTAAGACTTTTCTTGTAGAGTTCTTCTGTGTATTCTTGCCACCTCTTCTTCATCTCTTCTGATCTGTTAGGTCTTACTGTTTTGTTTGTTATCATGCCCATCCTTGCATGAAATGCTCCCTTGATATCTCCAATTTTCTTGAAGAGATCTCTAGTCTTCCCCATGCTATTGTTTTCCTTTATTTCTTTGTGTTGTTCTTTTGGGAAGGTCTTCTTATCTCTTCTTGCTATTCTCTGGAACTCTGCATTCAGTTGGGCATAGCTTTCCCTTTCTGCTTTGCCTTTCACTTCTCTTCTTTCCTCAGCTATTTGTAAAGCCTCCTCAGACAACCACTTTGCCTTCTCACGTATCTTTCTCTCTGGGATGGTTTGGTCACTGCCTCCTGTATGGAGGCAGTGTTATGGACCTCTGTCCATAGCTCTTCAGGCGCTTTGTTTACCAGATATAATCCCTTGAATCTATTCATCACCTCCACTGGATAATCATAAGGGATTTGATTTAGGTCATACCTGAATGGCCTAGAGGTTTTCCCTACTTTCTTCAATTTAAGCTTAAATTTTGCAATAAGGAGCTGATGATCTGAGCCACAGTCAGTTCCAAGTCTTGTTTTTACTGATTGTATAGAGCTTCTCCATCTTTGGTTGCAAAGAACATAATCAATCTAATTTTGGTATTGACCATCTGGTGATGTGTATGTGTAGAGTCGTCTCTTGTGTTGTTGGAAAAGTCGTCTCTTGTGTTGTTTGCGATAACCAGTGTGTTCTCTGGACAACGCTCTGTTAGCCTTTTGTTCTGCTTCATTTTATACTCTAATGCCAAACTTGCCTATTACTACAGGTATCTCTTGAATTCCTACTTTTACATTCCAATCCCCCATAATGAACAGGACATCTTTTTTAGTGTTATTTCTAGAAGGTGTTGTAGGTCTTCAAAGAACCAGTCAACTTCAGCTTCCTTCTTTGGCATCGGTGATTGCAGAAAGTTTTGAATTACTGTGATATTGAATGGTTTGCCTGGGAAATGAATCGAGATCATTCTGTCATTTTTGAGATTGCACCGAAGTACTGCATTTTTGACTCTTTTGTTGACTATGAGGACTACTCCATTTCTTCTTAGAGATTCTTGCCCATAGTAGTAGATATAATGGTCATCTGAGTTAAATTCGCTCATTTCTGTCCACTTTAGTTCACTGATTCCTAAGATGTCAGTCTTCACCTTGCCATTTCCTGCTTGACCACATCCGATTTACGTTGATTCATGAACCTAACATTCCAGGTTCCTATGCAATATTGTTCTTTACAGCATTGGACTTTACCTTCATCACCAGACACATCCACAACTGAGCGTCATTTCTGCTTTGACCCAGCCATTTTATTCTTCTGGAGCTATTGATCCACTCTTCCCCAGTAGCATATTGGACACCTTCGACCTAGGGGACTCATCTTCTGGTGCATATCTTTTTCCTTTTTCATACCATCCATGGGGTTCTCCAGGCAAGAATACTGGAGGGTGTTGCCATTTCTTTCTGCAGTGTATCATGTTTTGTAAGAACTCTTCAGTATGACTCCTCTGTCTTGGGTGGTCCTACACAGCACGGCTCATAGGTTCATTGAGTTATGCAAGCCCCTTCACTATGACAAGGCTGTGATCACAAAATGCTCTCCTAAGCTCTCTTTGTATCCCCTACTCCCCTGATCCTGACCCTCACTCCATTGTTCACAATGCAGCCAGAGTTCTCCACTTAAAAGACAGTCCTTAAGAATCTAAAAAAGAGTTATATGACCCAGAAATCCTACTCCTTGGCATTCTGGAGAAAGCTCTAATGAAAAGATACATTCACCCCCAATGTTCACAGCATCACAATTTACAATAGCTAAGACATGGAAGTAACTTAAATGTCCATGGAAAGATGAGTGGGTAAAGACAGTGTGATACATATATACAATGGAATACTATTCAGCCATAAAAAGGCAGATATGATGTCATTTGGAGCAACCTGGATGGACCTAGAGATTATCATATTAATGAAGTAAGTCAGAGAAAAACAAACATCATATGACAGCACTCAGAAGTGGGATCTAAAACATGATGCAAATGAGCTTATTTATAAAACAGAAAGAAATTGAGAGACCTAGAAAACAAACTTATGGTTACCAAAGGGGATAGAGCAAGGGTTGGGGAGAGATAAATGAGGAGTTTGGTATTAACATATGGTATCAAAAGACGCTTGCTCTTTGGAAGAAAAGCTATTACAAACCTGCTGCTGCTGCTGCTGCTAAGTCGCTTCAGTCGTGTTCGACTCTGTGCGACCCCAGAGACGGCAGCCCACCAGGCTCCCATCCCTGGGATTCTCCAGGCAAGAACACTGGAGTGGGTTGCCATTTCCTTCTCCAATGCACAAAAGTGAAAAGTGAAAGTGAAGTCGCTCAGTTGTGTCCGACTCTTAGTGACCCCATGAACTGCAGCCTACCAGGCTCCTCCATCCATGGGAGATTTCAGGCAAGACTACTGGAGTGGGGTGCCATTGCCTTCTCCGATGACAAACCTACACAGCATATTAAAAAACAGAGACATCACTTTGCCAACAAAGGTCCATCTAGTCAAAGCTATGGTTTGTCCAGTAATCATGTATGGATATGAGAGTTGGACCACAAAGAAAGCTGAGTGCCAAAGAATTGATGCTTTTGAACTGTGGTGTTGGAGAAGACTCTTAAGAGTCCCTTGGAGTGCAAGGAGATCAAACCAGTCAACCCTAAAGGAAATCAGTCCTGAATATGCATTGGAAGGACTGATGCTGAAGCTGAACCTTCAATACTTTGGCCACCTGATGTGAAGAACTGACTCACTGGAAAAGACCCTGATGCTGGGAAAGATTGAAGGCAGGAGGAGAAGGGGACGACAGAGGATGAGACAGTTGGATGGCATCACCGATTTGATGGACATGAGTTTGAGCAAGCTCCAGGGATTGGTGATGGACAGGGAAGCCCGGCGTGCTACAGTCCATGGAGTTGCAAAGAGTTGGACATGAATGAGCGACTGAACTAAACTGATTGACATATGAACAGTCCTATATATTAATATAAAATAGGTAACCAACAAGGACCTACTGTATAGAGCAGGGGACTCTACTCAATATATTGTAATAACCTTTAATAGAAAAGAATCTAAAAAGTATATATATAGATGTATATATGTGTGGGTATATATGTGTATACACATATATAACTTAATAAGTTTGCTGTACAGTTGAAACTAATACTAATTATAAATTAACTATACTTCAATCAGTTTTTTTTAATAAAATAAAATAAAATATAAGACAGATCACATGACTTGCCAGCCCTAAACCCAAATGGCTTCCTGTGTCACTCAGAGTAAAAGCCAGTAATTTTTATGACATAATAGCCCGCATGATCTGGGCCACTCTCCGGGCTCTGGCTTCATCTCCTACTGCTCTCCCTGTACCCACTCAGCGCTGATTACACTGGCCTCCTTGTTGGCGCCCCTTCTCTCCGCAGGGCCTTGGCATGTGCGGCTCTGCCAGGGCTCAGTCTCCCCCAGGTGGCACTGTGCTCCTGCTCGTAGTTCATTCTGGAGTCTGCTCAGAGGTCATCTTCACTGAATGCCCCAACCCCTTTACTTAGAGTCATAAGTGCTCTGTCCTCCTACTCTTTTGTCAGATTGAGTTCCCCAGAAGAAAACAGACACAGAGATGGAGCTGGAATTCCAGAGGTTTAAGAGGGATCAACTCCATGCAGGGAAGAGGGTGGAAGCAGAGCTGGGCAGAGGAAGATGTGAATTGTGATGTGGGGGTCTTGGGAGCCAGTACTGCTCATCAGAGGTCCCCAGGAGTCAAAATGACTGGCCTTTGGTCTATTTCACTTAGCTCCCAGGTAGAAGCTGCCTTACCAAAGACAGGATCTTTGGGAGGCAGCTCTCTGCTGCTGAGGCAGGACCTTTCTTGAAGGGTCCCTTGAAAGGGCAGTAAGCCCTGCCCTCCTGAAGGTGGGTCTCAGCTCCACCACACCCTGCTTGGTTTCTTCGTTATTCTCACTACACCTTGAGGTATTCTGTGTATTTACTTGTTTATGTGACTATTGGCTTCTAAAGGAGGAGAGGGCCTTGACCATCTTACTCCTCTCTTGAGAATGGAAAGAGGCTGGAACAGAATAGCCGCTCAGTCAATATCAGTGAAATAAGAAGGTGCTTCCTGAACACCTCCACCTACAGTCCCCCAGATGATCCTCTCAACAACCATTGCAGGTTGGTATTACTATCCAGATTTCATGCATGAGGAAATAGAGGTTAAGAGAGGCAATCAGCCCAGCTCAAAATCTGACAGGTGGAAAACCCAGAGCTTAGATCCCGAGACGCATAGTTCACAATCCAAGTTTTTAACTGTCAGTGGAGGGGCTCAGAGCCTTGGCCACCTGAGGGCTGGGCTGAGGATGCTAGAACATGGCCATGGGGGATGAGCACCATGGGATGATTTGGCTGGCTGAGGGATGTAAAGTCCAGGGCTGAGGGCTGTCTTGTCTCCTGGGAGGGGCTTGGGTAACAGAGTGGGCAGTGAGGAAGAGAGCAGCCTCTGAGGTTGCCTGGGTGGGGGCCTTACCAGGCCCACACCCTCCTGTGGGCTCTGGACGCCTCTGCTTCTTCCTCAGTCCAGCTTCCTCAGTAAGGGCTCCCTCCCCGATCATGATTCATTGCAACTACGATGAGTCCCACTGGACTCACACGAAATAAAGAAATGAATGAATGCTCCCAAGCTAGATTCTTCAGCTCCACCAGGTCTGGCTCAGTTCAATACACTTCAGTGAGATCCATTTAGCACATCCATTCTTTCCCTAAATTTCACCCATATTTTCCCCCAGGGAATTCACTCTCCCTTTTTAGTAAGGGTCTTGATAAGACTGATGAAGAGAGGGAATTTTATCCAAGCAATACCGACTTCTCAGAGTTTGAGTTCTGATAAGTGGGCATGGCAATTGGAATCCATCAGTCCTAGATTATGGTCTGAGTCAGAGTCGAGGCAGCCAGCAATGGCTCTGGTTACAGATCCTTCCCCAAAATGGGTCTGTAAGTCTTTCCTTTCTTTTTCTTTTCATTCTCTGAGTTACTCTTCTTTCTTCCAAAATACTCCCCTTTCATGATGTCAGCCAGAGTTGCCTTCTGTTACTTGCAACCAAAGACCCCTGAGAAATACACATGCCCCGCTGGGCCTGAAAAAGAGTAAGGTTAGAATAGGAAAAGAAATGTCTCTGACCCAACACCAATTTCATTTGCATCTTGATTTAATTCTTCCCTCCCTCCTTTTCATGTCATTTTGTGATGATTTGCCATAGGAACACTTACAATGAAAACATAAAAATGCAAGAAAAAAGGAAAGAATTAAGGGTAGAATTAAGTTTAGTGATTTAGTTCATTTTTTTCTCTGAAATTCCTAAGAGCCAGATTATCAAGGAAAGTGTAAACAGTTATACTTTCCTCATTCTTGGAAAGAAAGGGGGGCCTTGCTTGTAGGAAAATCAAGTCACTCATTTAGAAAGTTGAGGGATTCATGCAGCGCCATGTGGACTCAGACTCTGGGCCCTGTGATGTACACCACAGGTACTCTTGGAAATGGGTTGCACACTGTTTGTGGGTGATTCCAATCCAGTCCAAAGATGGCTTTCCTTGGCATACACAGTGTTTTAGAAATTGGAGTTAATTTACATTAAAAATGGAATCGTTTATACAAATGCTGGTTATCTACCATCCTTTTAAAAGTCAAATCTGGCAACGCATTTCCACATGGTGACCAAAAGCTGGTGTGAAGAGCAGACACCCTCTACACAGGGCCTCTGCCCTCTGCTCTCACAGACTGTTGAATTATTCCAGGCCTACCTGCCGCACATGTGTCGTTCATATTTCCACCATTCGTATGTGCCGCTAAATCCCAACACAGGTCAGACAGGAGGCGGTCAGCTGGGGTCACACGAGGTTCAAGGTGAGGATTGAATTTGTCCATGAAGTAAGGCTGGGTTGTGGCAGAGCAGAGGAACAAGGGCTCCAAGCAGAAAAGGAGTGAGCGAAGGGGCAGAAGCTGGCATGGGCTTGGCCTGGGAGGTCCGCCTGGGACAGCCAGAGTAATATGATCACAGAGTCACCTGGCAAGTGGTCATGGGCCTTAGACCATCAGAGGGGCTCAGCCTTGGTGCTGTCAGACGGAGGGGAGTGGGAGTGGTGGTGGTGGTGGCCACTATGCCTTCTGGTCAGGCAGAAGCTGCTCTCAGATTTCAGGAGTGTCCTGAGATCTACCCAGGTGAGCAATCTGGCTTACCTGGTGAAGATGTCATTTCTGCAAGGGCTGGGATCTACATGAGGACCCAAACAGGTGTGACTGGGAACCAGGGAAGCAGAATATACAGTTGGAGTCCCATAATTTCCAAACCCATCTCCAACGTTTAGATACCAGGTGTGGGTTCTATGGGTTCTGCCTCTTCACCTCTCAGAGTCACAGTTTCCTTGTTTGGGAAGCAGAAATGATGATACCTCAATCAGGCAGATTTGGGAGAATTAGATGAGATATTTGTGAAGTGCTCAGGGCAGCAGCTGAGAACAATCAGTCACTCAAAAACCAGTGAGAATGAAGAGGCAGGCAGTTGGTTTTAGACATTAGTCCAGGGGACTTCCAGAAACCAGTTATGGCATCTCAAAAGGTCAGGGTCTCCTGGACAGAAAGGCTGAGGTCACAGGGAAAGTTTCCCTAATGGAGGCAAGAAGCCCTCCTTGTCCTAGAGGACTCCTGAGTCCCATCGTGGTTCTCCTGGCCTGCCTTCCAGCAGGCTGGCTGTGTGTAATCTGCCATCATCATAGATCAACCACCCTGCAGAGCCCAGCCCCTCAGAAGCGTCTCCTGTGCCCACTGATGTGTTCTGCCTATGAGGTCATTATGAGGCAGCAGGCCTGGCTTGCTCAGGGCAGGCTCTGGGACTGAAGGCTACAGGGCCTCTGAGTGGGAGGTGTGGGGAAGAACATCCATTATCATACCTTCCTCCCCAACAGCTACCAAGAACTTCTTCTTTGTGCCAGGTCTATAGGAGACAGTAGGAATCTGTGCCCTTTAAGAAGCCCTTGGGATCCTTGTCCCCCTTAGTTATAACACATATAGTTCCTTCCCAAAGCTGTCACATACACAACGCACCTAATCCAAGAACAATGTGTTTTTCGTGATGTAGCTTCTGATAGTCAGATTATTTCAAAAGTCACATGAAAGGGAGACTTTACTAATATTTTTATCATGTCATTTTTATTTGAATAATTCACATTTGCATTAAGTGCAATCATGGGACATTTTGGGATTCCCTGGTGGCTCAGACAGTAAAGCATATGCCTGCAAAGTGGGAGACCCGGGTTCGATCCCCAGGTTGGGAAGATCCCCTGGAGAAGGAAATGGCAACCCACTCCAGTATTCTTGCCTAGAAAATTCCATGGATGGAGGAGCCTGGTGGGCTACAGTCCATGTGGTCTCAAGAAGTCAGACACGACTGAGCGACTTCACTTCACTTCACTTTATGGTACATTTTAATGACATCTCCCAGTATCAGTCTTATAGCATCTAGAAGGCCAAATCTTTGCATTACAGACCCAAGAAAATATAGGGACTGTGAAGACTAGTAAGGATGGAATCAGCTTATGAGTTATCTGGGTCTGAAAGAAGTGGTGGTGGTGGTTTAGTCACTACGTCATGTCTGACTTTTATGACACCCTGAACTGTACCTCGCCAGGCTCCTCTGTCCATGGGATTTTCCAGGCAAGTGTACTGGAGTGGGTTGCCATTTCCTTCTCCAGGGAATCTTCCCCACCCAGGGATTGAATTTGCATCTCCTATACTGGCAGGTAGATTCTTTACTGACTGAGCCACCAGGGAAGATCCTTCTGAATGTAGATTAGACCTTAAAAATAGCACCATGACCTTCCAACTCCAGTCCCTGTTTCTCCACCTCAGTTCCTTATTTTAAAGTGAGTGAGACCACATGGTCTCTAAGATTCCTTCGTGTTCAAAATCTAGGAGTTTGTGGAAAGTGAGGATTCTTGGCCTCAAGCTGGGGGTTGGGAGGACAGGGAGGGAGCAGGTCCTCTGGCAGCTGAGGGTGAAGACAGGCAAGTACACCCAGGGTTCTCTGAAGGGGGAGCCTGGAGCAAAAGGAAAGCTTGAGGGCAAGACAAAAGCAGGATGTTGGGTAATTGGCCTTGGATGTGTGAGGAAGGGAAGTAGAGAGAAAATTGTTTGTGTATGCGCAATTATGCATAAAGGCAGATGTGGCCAGATGGGGTAGAGAGGTCACTGGCAGGACAGGGGGTCTGCTATTTTGCACTTTAATGAATGCATCCCAGACCCCCAGGTGTCTGTGTTTGGAGATGTTCCTGAACTATCAGTGAGCAATGAGATCCCCAGCTTGTGAAAGCGGCATCTGTTTGTGGGGCTGTGGGGAGGCAGGAGAGCTGGCTGGGTCTCCTAGAGCTGGCAAAAGGTGTATCTTCCAGGACAGCTCCATTTTCCTGCTGAATGAGGAGCTAGTGAGAGGGCAGTGGGAACCACAACTTCCAGCCAAGTCTGGGGGAAAGTGGAAATTGCTCAGCCCTAGTGACACAGTAATTCGTAAGGGTCCTTAATCATATCCCGTCAAGATGAATTAAAGATTTGGTGACAGATGAGACTCAGCAGAAATAAATGTTTCTCAGAGATGTTCAGAAGATGTGTTTGTGAGAGAGGAGATGGCCAAAGAAATGCTTTTCCTAGAAGACCCAGGAGCAGCAATGACCCATCATGATATCCCTAGACGCTTCCTGAAACCCAACCCATATGTGTGGGGATACGGACTTCCCTGTAATTACCAACCAGCCCTTATCTATTAACCAATCCCATTTGCTAACTGGATTGCTTGTGAAGGCCTCTTGTTTTAATTAGCATGTCTCAGATGAAGAGTAAACAAACATTCTAACAAACTATTATGACATAAAGTTGATTTTTCAGTTACTCAACTGCTACGCCGTGGATATGGTGAATTTAGAATTAAATGCCTCTCTCAGAGGCTTTAATGATCTCAGTCAAGAACGTTTTGATTAAATTAAAGCTATTGAAAATGTGTTTTTTTGAAAAGAGACGGTGAACAAAACATCCAGGAAATAGTCCCATGTCCCGGGCCCCAGATTCCTCACCTTTCTGAGGTAGTTCTAGGAAAGGGAACAAGAGGTTCATCCTTGTGGATGGGCAGGATGGCTTATGGCCAAAAATGGTTAAAACTGCCATTAAGAAGCCTCAGAGTGTTGGGGTCTTCGCTGTCATCTGTACAAGGAGAGCGTCTTAGGGAGTGGAGGCTCTCAGTAGGGAGTGAGGTTGTGCATGAAGCAGGGGAGGCTGGGGAAGGAACCAGCAAAACTGTGGCCCCAGCTGGAGTCTGGTCTCAGCTGATTCCACAGGGAACTCTGGAGACTGAATGACAGAGTTGTCCTGCCTTAAGGCAAGAGCTTTGTCACACTCCGTTAGTATTAGTTATTGGATGGAGACCCTTCTCCCCAAGGAGGGCACAGCCTCCCCGGTGTTTCCAAGTAAGGAGGAGGCAAGTCTTCAGGGAAAGGCATAGGGGTGAGAGTTTAGTGGCCCACCCTCAGAGCAGCTGGAGATGGGTGTGCCCACCAGCTCTGCCTAGGGCGCCACTCAGGACACCAAGCCTCTATGTCAGCTGGCCATGTCAGGAGGCGGTGCTCTGATGTATGCCCTTCATATTAAAACACCACTTTCACCTTCCTAAAGAATTTCTACTTTCTTGGTTGTATTCTCCTTCCAAAGCCCAGGAATCAGAATCAGAATTGACTCTATATTGTAGGTGAGGACTCTGAGGTCCAGAGAAGTTAAACAATGTTCCACGGCCACCCAGCAGAGCAGGGCAGGGATGGGCCTTGTGTTAGCAGCCACATCTCTTCCCATCAGGATGGTCATGCTGCTTCCTGCAGAACAGCACCTCAGCAGAAGTGACTGGACCCTGGGGACCGTTCGGGCTGGAGCCTGAGCCTGCCCAAGGCTTGGGTGAACAGTGGTCAAAGGGAATCTGGATGAGTTTAGGGAGGCCCTTCTAATGGTGGAGCAAGAGGCCTTGAGGGTCACTCAAGGGGGCCACACATTTGGAATATAACAGCTTCCCCATTTTCCCCCAAAGGTCTTCTCTGAGCAGAAACAAGCTGAGCAAAGCAATATCTGTATCCTCTGTGCTAAAGTTCTGGGAGCAACTCACCGCATCTGACCTCAAAACTTTTCTATGAGCCGCTTTCTCTTTCTGGGATCTTCTCCTTCCTTCTCAGCTGCACTCCACCCAGCTCTTCACATAGTTAACTCTTTTTGGATGTACTTAAATCATGCCTTCTCAGAAAAAAAGTGCCCCAGCCCTCCCCATGCAACAACCGTAGTCTGTGTTAGCATCTGCTGCTAAATGCTGATCTGGTTCCAGACACTGTTTCCTTCCCAGCAGCAGGCATAATCTGCATTCTACCTTGAAGATTGATTGTTTTTCCCATTAGACTTCTTTTTAAACAACTTTATTAAGGTATAATTGACCTACATAACTGTACAGGTTTAAGCTGCACAGTTGATAAGTTTTGACATATGTATACACCTGTGAAGCCATCGCCACATTCAAGAAAGTGACTGTATCATTCCCTTCATGTCCCTTAATAATTCCTTCTACTCTCCCAGCCCCAGATCACCAGGTATCTACTTTCCATAACTATAGATTGGCTTGCACTTTCTAGAGTTTTATAGAAACAGAATCATATAAAAGGTCCTTTTTTATTTATATGACTTCTTTTATTCCATGTAATTGTTTTAGATTCACTCACACTGCTGCATATTTCATAGTTTTCTTGTTTATTTCTGGGTAGTATTTCGTTGTGGGGATTGGGCCTAATTTGCTTATCCATTCATCTGTTAGTGGACAGTTATATTGTTTTCAGTTTGAGGCCGTTGTAGATAAAGTTGCTCTAAACATTTGTATACGTGTGTTTGTATTCACATATATCTTCTTTTTCTTGGTTCCTATCTATGAATGGAATTCCAGATCATATGGTGGATGTATGTTTGACTTTTTCAGAAATTGCCAAACTCTTTTGCAAAGTGGTTGAACTACAAGCAATGTGTGAGAATTCCAGTTCCTCCCGTTTTGGTGCTATCAGTCTTTTATTTCGTCTATTCTAAAAGGTGTGGAATGGTATCTCATTGTGGTTTTCATTTGGATTTCCCTAATGACTAAAGATGTTGCACACCTTTTCATGTGCTTATTTGCCATCTATAGATATTCTTTGATAAAAATGTCTATTCCAATATTTTGCCCATGTTTATTGGGCTGTTTGTTATTGTTGAGTTTTGAAAGTTCTTTACATATTCTGGATATGAGTCTCTTATCAGACACAGGATTTGCAAGCATTATTACCAGTCTGTGGCTTTTTCTCTTCACTCTCATGCTACATGGGCACTCACCAAGTTGCTCAGACTAAAAGCTTTAGAATCATCTTCTATTCCTTTTTTCCCTCAAGTCCACATCCAGGTTTATTTGCTAAGATAGGGAAACTGAGCTTGGGCTTTGAGAGAAGAAAACAAAAGTTGGCTTTAAATATGGTTAATCTGAGATTCCTAAGAGATATGCAAAGGGCAGTTGGCCATGAGGGTCTAGTGTCTAGAAGGCAGATTGGAGTTGTCTCAGAAATTTGGGAGCCCCCAGCACATGCACACCACAGGGAAACATGAGGTGGCTCAGAATGCGTGTATTGAAGACAGGGGGGCATCCTGCAGCACGATGGCTGAGATTAAGAGATTGGGAAGAAAGAGGATTGACCAGTGGCCTATAAGGAAACATTGATGAGGTCTGTCCTTTAGGACATATGAGGAAGAGCTTTAAGAAGAAGATGACCTCAGTTCTTCAAAATGCCTTTGAAAGATTAGATAGTGAAGTAAAAGTCGCTTAGTCATGTCCAACACTTTGTGACCCCGTGAACTGTAGTCCATGGAATTCTCCAGGCTAGAATATTAGAATGGGTAGCCTTTCTCTTCTCCAGGGGATCTTCCCAATGCAGGGATTGAACCCCGGTCTCTCGCATTGCAGTTTGATTCTTTACCAGCTAAGCCATAAGGGAAGCCCAAGAATACTGGAGTAGGTAGCCTATCCCTTCTCCAGGGGTTCTTCCCGATCCAGGAATCAAACTGGGGTCTCCTGCATTGCAGATCAATTGTTTACCAACTGAGCTATCAGGGAATCCCAAGATTAGGTAGGGTGCAGACTAAGAGCTGGTGATGAGATTTGACCACATGGAGATTGCTGGGGACCTGTGAAGATGGCAGTTTTGATGGTGAGGTTGGGGTGAAAAGCCCATCTGGCACCTGAGGGCTGATCAAGCTTTAGAGGGTGTGAGGACTGCCCATCACACACAGGGAACCTCCTTTCTCACATGCCAAACTGGAAGAGGGGCTCCATGAGATTGGAACCTGATGAAATATAGTCATCTAACTCATGATGATCCATGATGATTCACTCAACTTGTATATTGTCCTGTTTCAGCAGAGTTATTTTACCTTCCAGCTTTTACAAGAAACAATAAAAGCAACAAAGGTCCTTAAATTGCTTTTTTTTTTACACAAGTAGTGAGGGATGAAAGTAAAAGATATTGTTTTGGAGGTCTTTTCCTTAAGTGTTAACCTATTTCTTCCTCATAACTCCCAAGAGACAAATGCTTATCACTTCATCTTAAAACAGGGAAGTTAAGCCACAAAAAAGTTACATGACTTACAGGCTAGGGATGGGATTGAAGCTTCCACCTCTGGAAATCACCCTCTGTACCAAATAGCAGCTCTGCTAGGGACAGCAAGCATGAATATACCACTTAGCACTGAAGCTCTAGCTCCTTGGTATCTACACAGTTCTTCACTACGCAGACCTAAAGAGAGCTCGTTAAAAACATAATGGTGCCAACTAAAAATCTGCATTTGCCATCTGCCTCTGTAAGGATTAAGTCAATAGCCACTGCAGCCACTGACCTTCAATACACCCCAAAAGAAGTTCAGGGTGGAGATCAGGAGTGGGGCACTCTGAGCTCTGGAAAAAACTGGTCTAACAGTCCTCTAGACAGTTAGGTATTTTCAGGAAAATATTTTATGGGCCCAATTCTCACATCTCCTCTTATCTAGAGAAGCACTAAAATCATTAATAGTGACATCTGCTCCTTGTGACTAGCAACATGTCTCTGTCAAAATGTGTGCTTGACTGCACAAATCCCCCTTCACTAAAATCATACGTAATGCTGACTTTCCCCTTACCCTTTGGAGCAGTTTTTCAAAGATAACTGAAGTGCTCTCTCCCAGGCTATAGTCCTTATTTTAAACCAAATAAAACTTAACTCACAACTCTCAAGTTGTGTATTTTTTCTTTTGGTAGACAACAGCAACTTCACATTTTCTCTAACTGTTTTTGTTTTTTATTTAAAATGGTCAGTGGCTTAATTTAAATTTTTATTTTTGTTTTTCTTTGTTTTTAAAATTTTTGTTGAGATAGAATTAACATAGACTCATTTTTGTGTTCACTCAGCTGAGACTTATTGCAGGACCATGTATGTTTGGCTCAGAGCTATATTCTAGATACATAAAATGAAAAATGCCTCTACATCCTAAAATGGACATGTGAATTATTTAAAGAGAAATGCTTTTCATTGTTGGTGCTGCAGGGTCCCAAGTACTGAACTGTGAAGATCACACCTCCAAAGACTTTAAGAGTCCCCAACTTTCCTTTAAAAGGTAGACAGTAGATATTGAAGGCTTGTGGGCCATAAAGTCTCTGTCACAATCACTCACCTCTGCTGTTGTGCTATGAAAGTAGCCATAAACAAGTAAACAAGTAAGTATGGCTGTGTTCCGATTAAACGTTATTTCAGTTCAGTTCAGTTCAGTCGCTCAGTCGTGTCCGACTCTTTGCAACCCCATGATTTGCAGCACGCCAGGCATCCCGGTCCATCACAAACTCCCGAAGTTCACCCAAACTCACGTCCATCAAGTCGGTGATGCCATCCAGCTATCTCATCCTCTGTCGTCCCCATCTCCTCCTGCCCCCAATCCCTCCCAGCATCAGAGTCTTTTCCAATGAGTCAACTCTTCGCATGAGGTGGCCAAAGTACTGGAGTTTCAGCTTTAGCATCATTCCTTCCAAAGAACACCCAGGACTGATCTCCTTTAGAATGGACTGGTTGGATCTCCTTGCTATGGAAATATGAAATATACTGAAATATGAATTTAATATACTTTTCGCATGGTAAGAAGCATTAATCTTCTTCTTCCCTAACCATTTAAAATGTGAAGACCCTTCTTGGCTTCCATGCTGCATACGTTGGGTAGCAGGTCAGATTTGAACTGTGGGCTTTTAGTTTGCTGATCCCTGTCTTCCAGGCTAAGAGTGATCAAGGACTGAGTTTAGAAGTTTGGATTTGTGGAGGCTGGGACCCAAGAGAATCACAAAGTCATAAAGTGTAGTGACTGGACACTTTTGTCATAGAGAGGATGGTTCCCAATGGTGGGTTTGGGTTATAAGCTTTAATATGAGTTTCAGAGGGTACAAATTATTTCCATTCCACATTTATTATTGGAGCAAATCCAAGCTCATCTCATCACTGTTACGGAGAAGTTCTATGACACTTGGGGCCCTTTCATAGGCAAGTGACCAAAGTGTAATGCAAATTGGCTCAAAGGAGGCAAAAGGATCAGCTCACATAAAAGTGTGGATGAACGTTAACTTAGGTACAGCTGAATAAAGTAGATACTAAAACTAAGTTATTGGGGTTCGGTCTCCAGTTCCCTCCATCTCTTGGCTCTGATCCTCCCACCTGGCTTCCTATCCATCTCTGGGCTTACAGTGCCTCACAGTTAGCAGCCACCATGGACAGAGGCAGCTGATCCTCGGGAGGGTCACCCTGGGCTGCTGTCTCACCTGCCTGGATCAGCTAATGTGCATCTCTGAACCAACCACTTTAGGGGCTTCAGGTATGAAGTGCTGTGATTGGATCCATGTCCACATCTCAATACTGGGTGGAAGAGGGAAAGGAAAATCCCTCCCAAATATATGGACTGACCACAGGTAAGAGGTGGGCCCCACTTGAAAATGGATGCAATCTCTCTGAAAGAAAGCAGATGAATGCTGGATGGGTGGAAAACAGCAGACATCCCTGACAGATGCTTTTGTGAAATGAAACAGGATGCACAGGCAGTCAGAGGCTGAAATTAGACACCATCCAAAGTTTATCAGAGCAGGCAGGAGGGCTCCAAGCAAGCAGACTTCATTTGGTTGCTCCTGAAACAGAACAGATTGAGAGCTAACGTTCTGAGAAGCTGCAGTGGCCTTCGGACTTTTGAATATGATATCCCCCACAACATCAAAGGAAATCTAGGGCCCCCCTCAGGTGGCCAGTGGTTCCCGTTGTTAAGTAAATTACAGACTACAGGGAAAGTAGAACACAGCCTCTTGTCTGATAGTAGCCACCATCTCATAGCAGAAAGAGCATTTCCACACCCTGGAATAAAGGGTGGTCCATTATAAGGAATGACGGTTGGTGATGGTCATCCTTTTTGTTCCCCAGGAAGCTGGCTCGGAGATAAGGGTTTTTGTGTAGAATGTTTACAAAGGAATCCTCTTGGACTCAAAGTCTGTGGGGAAAGGAAGAGGCGGGGTGGGCTGAGAGAGAAGCTGGGCTGTAGTGAAATTTTAACAAGGTCTCAGCCTAATTGCAGAAGCTTTGGAGTTGGAATAGCCTTCAGGGTTGTCTTGAGGTGGGGCCCCAGGGCAGGCTTTAATACACCTGCCAACGAGTCCTCACATGGAGCTGCTCCAGGAAACTAGGTGTGACCTGGGCTGGGCAGCTCCTTCCAGGCAGGGGGATTCCTAAACAGGGCTTCTAATGAAAGACTATCAGCCAGCAACCCTCCCAGCAGGTAGGGGAATACGTCCTTCATTTCTAAAGCGGCTGCACCACACAACCTCTGGAATAACAACTGAACTCCAACTAACTGTGTACATAATGTTAAGTTTACACACACACACACACACACACACACACACACCTGCCTTTATGTTTCTTCTTTTACTTAGGCCAAGGGGTTTGCCAGCATTTGTTAACTCTTTGGGTTAACCTCTTGTCCTTTGGGAACCCACATTTCCCTCACCTCACTCCAGTTGGTTGGGTGCACCTGTCCTAAGCTCCTGTCACCCAAGCAGGGCTAGTTAGAGCATCCCCGCTCCTCCACCTGGCACCACCTCAGCCGCAGAACAGACTCAGATGTAGGCATGTGACCAAGTGTGCCAAGGAAAGTCACTTTCTGGGATACCTGGAGAAGAGGCTCTGTGAGCCTGGTGGGGGTCAGCCTGGAGTCATCCACGGCCACCTTGCCACCACACAAGGATCTCCCACCAGCAGTGAAGCATAACAGAGATACGGAGACACAGAGTTTCTCTCTTCCCATTTTAGGATTGTTCTTGAGATATTTTTATTGTGGTGTAATTTACATATGGGAACATGCACAAATCTTAATTGTGCAGCTCAGTGCAATTTTGCATAGTTATACACCTGTGAACCAGCACCCAGATTGAGACAGAGAACATTCCCTCTCCCCAGAAGGTTCCCTTGTGTCTCCTTCCACTCAGAACACTCCCAAGGATAACTGCTTTATTTGAACTTCATAGAAATAAAGCCACTCTCACAAGGCAAGCACTATCTGTGCCTAGATTCTTCACTCACACCTTGTGCCATGAGGTCATTCATGTTGTGTGTTAGTTTCTTTTGTGTAGTATTTCCTTATATGAATCTATTCCACCTTATCTGCCTAATGAACATTTGGATTGTCTTTAGGCTTTGACTGTTACGATGAATAAAACTACCATGGACACTCCTGTATGTCTGGGCTGGTAGACATAAGCCTTCATTTCAGACCTAAAATTTCCTTGAGTAGATCATGCATTTGCTCAGCTTCTGTAAGTCTTGCCCAGGAATTTTGCAAAGGATTGTGCCAGGTTCTGACCCTCTAGCGACATGTGAGAATCCCTTTGGCTCCACACCCTGTACACCCTTGGTTCTGCTAGTAAAACATGGCTTAAGGATGATATTGCTTGAGTGCCTGGATCAACTTGTATTTGAAACTAAATGACCCCTGGATATTTTCAGTTAGGTGAGCCAGTACATCCCTTTTCCCCATCAAGCCAGATTGCATTGGGTTTCTATATCTTAAAATTGCAAGTGTCCTCATTAACCCAACTGATGAAATTTTGATAGAGATTGGCCCAGTTCTGCTGTTTGAGACTCCCTGGTGCAGAGGAGAATGACTTTTTAGTGGAGTCAGAAAGAGATTCTCATGGGTGGGATGGTGGGAGATGGGGAATCTTGGGAAGGTCACCCCAGGTCTCCAGATATGTGGCTGTTTAAAGCACCAGAAGGCCTGAAAAACCAAATGGAAGCTTTTCATCAAGGCATATGTGGATGCTCCTCTGGGTAGCCAGACAGCAGTCTTGGTCTCGTGCCAGACATGCAAGGGAAGAAAGGATAAGCTGGTTTTCTGACAGGTGCTCTCTCTCCTGTCTGGTCTACCAGCAGGCTCCCCTGGAGGAATGTCTCCCAAGGCTTGTGGAGCAGGGCGTGGACAGGCTGCTGCAGTGGATTTGTCCCCATGGAGCCATGTACAGAACCTGGTGGGGCTCGTGCTGGTTGACATGGACGGGGTGAGAAAAGACAGCCCAGGAGACCACAGAAGACCTCTCCAGCCATGGGGGCCCAAGACAACCAGGAATATAAGCAGTATTTGATTGACTCCATTGAGGGATTCAGGTCTCAGCTTGCAGCGGGCTGGGGCTCCGCTCCACCTTCTCCCATGGGACAGAAAACTGCCGTTGGCAGAGCACTTCCTTCCTCAGGTATCACCTTTGGGGATCCTCAAGGCAATCACGTGAGTCAAGCCAGGCAGGCATTGTGTTTCCCACCTTATAGATGAGGAAACTGAGACTCAGAAAGAAAAAGTAAAGTCTTCTGAGTCAAAGTCCAGAACACCATCCTCCACCAGGTAAAACTGCTGTCTTTAGGGGACTAGACTTGCATGGTCGTCCTGTGCTGGGACTTTTAGACTAGTCACCAAGTAGAGGCCAGAGCCCTGGGTGAAGGGGAGATTCTTAGGGTTGTCAGAAGTGCTTTCTGGTGGTTCTGAAGACTGAAGACAAACCAGGTAGATCAAGGAGCTGGACTCATGAGCCCTGGGCAGGACCTGAGGTGTTGGGGAAAGCGAGGCTTCAGAGCAGACAGGTCAGCAGTGTCCATCCCCCTCCAAGGTCTGCTCCTTAAGAGACAGGGCAGGGTGTCCCCCAGGCCATGTGGAGGCCCCTTCCATAGTTGGGAGCTGACTGAAGATGCAAAGCATAGGAAGGTCCTGAGTCACTCAGGGGTGGTCTGACTCTGAGCTGAGGCTGGAGCTGCCTGGAAAGCTACAGCTCTGCTGGACACCCAGTGATTGACAGCTTGAGGATAGGAGCCCTGTAGGGGCAAAAGGAACCATTTGCTTAAAGATTCCCTGGATTCTCTGAAGGACTGGTGAAGGCAAGCAGGAGGGAGTGACAGTATTGGTGAGGAATGAAATCGCGGCGGCTGTGTGATGCTATAAATATTTGGTTTGAAACAGCAGAGACGTTCGAGATAAAAGTTAAATAGAAATAAAAGCAGTCAGATGTTTATTATATGTTGCCATAAAATTCAAGAGCAGCCTAAAAAGGCAGATCAAGATTTGTTTAACAAATAAGAGGGGGGAATGAAAGAGGTAGAAGTTTGATGGTGAAAGGATGTATTTGCTCTGATTTGGACAGTGATGGAAGCAAAGAGGGAGTGACTCAGCCCACAGACCCAGGGGATGGCTGTCGTCAGGTGGCTGAGAACCCAGTAGACTTCCCCCAAGTCTCATGGCCTTGCAGATACCAGCAGGTCCCCTGGTTCTCTGCGTCCCCTGTCTACTGGAGAGGGGCAGGCCCAGGGGAGAACAGGGAAGGATCAGCCAGGGCACAGACATCATGGAAGATAGCATACACAGGGGCTGGCAAGGAGGCGGTGACACTAACGTAAGGAGTCTGATGGCACATTTTTAAAGTTTCTCTTTAAAGTTTCTCTTCCATGGCTGATCCTTCAAATTGACATAAGGTATACGAATTGCAGAAAAATATAGCTGGAAGGGAACTTAGCTGACCCCACACTAGTCCAGAGGTGACAAAGTGTGTCTATAAACTCCAGGGAGTAAATATTTTCAGCTTTGCAGACCATTCTGCCTCTCTCACAACTGCTCTGCCATTGTATGAAAGCAGCCATAGATAATCCATAAACGAAGGTGCATGGCTGTGCTCAATAAAGCTTTATTTACATAAACAGGTTGCAGGCTAGATCCAAAGTTTGAGCTGTAGTTTGCCAACCCCTGTTCCAATCTAATCTTTATTTTCTAGATAGGGAGACTGAAGTTCAGAAAGGCAAAAACACTTTTCCAAAGTCTCCCAGCCTACTCGTGATGGAGCTGGGAGACAAACGTAGGATTCTAGGCACTACGTCAGTATCACCTCCATTGCATCTGGGCAGCCTTGCCTCCAATGTCTTTAGCTAAACTTCAATCTTAATTCAAAATGGTACCTGGATAACAGGTTAAAGGTTGGAAAGGATGGAGTGGACACGTATATGAATTGACAGTGTTTGTCCATTTTTTACATTAAAATTGGAAGCTTCTTTCTTTCTGATCTGCTGTGTTGTTCTCTGCTGTAGTTTTGGTGAAAACCCATGTAAAAGGAAGCTCCTGATCATATTCTAAATGTGACAAAGAGGGTTGAGAGGATCTATGTTTGTGGTATAGTGATCAGGGAGGCCTGGCGTGCTGCGATTCATGGGGTCACAAAGAGTCGGACACAGCTGAGTGACTGAACTGAACTGATCACAACATCATTTGCATTTTGGTGCCTGGCAACTTGTTGTGGGCCACAATCATGGTTTCCCTCCTGGAATTTGGTTACTGATTGACGACTTTGGGGGAAATACTTCTAAAATAAATTATTAATACATAAAAGGAATTGTAGTGGGTTGACTTGTGCTCCCCTCCTCCAAATATATGTCTATAGCCCAGAATCTATGGATGTGACTTTGTTTGGGAAAAGGTATTTGCAGATGTTAAGGATCTTGAGATAAAGTCATCTTGGAGTATCTAGATGGGCCTGGCTTAACATTGTACTCATTCATCACACATGTTTATGAAACCCATTTATCCCAGCTCTCTTTTGGGCCGGGAGGACAGAAATAGGTAAGAAACCTTAAGTCCACTGCCCTCAAGGAGCTTTTAGAAACAAAATTTTCAAAATCGATACTTTCATCTATTGCAGCAAATGTGATGAAAAAAGTGTAGCAGAATGTGGCAGGGGGATGGGGCTTGGGGGCTAGGGACAGTGTTGTGGAGGAAGTAGAATGTACTATCGGAGAAGGCAATGTCACCCCACTCCAGTACTTTGCCTGGAAAGTCCCACGGACAGAGGAGCCTGGTAGGCTGCGGTCCATGGGGTTGCTAAGAGTTGGACACGACTGAGTGATTTCACCTTCACTTTTCACTTTCATGCATTGGAGAAGGAAATGGAAACCCGCTCCAGTGTTCTTGCCTGGAGAATCCCAGGGACGGGGGAGCCTGGTGGCTGCCATCTAGGGGGTCACACAGAGTGGGACACAACTGAAGTGACTTAGCAGCAGCAGCAGCAGAATGTACTTTGCGGTCTGCAGTTGAGGAAAGGACTGACTTGTGGGTTTTGGGATAAGGGATCCTCCGGGCAGATGCAAAGCAGGTGCAAAGCCTGGAAGATGAAAACTCTTGTTGGGTTCTAGGACCAGCAGGACACTGACAGTTGCAGCCCTGCGACCTGGACCGCAGGATGAGATGAGGCCAGAGTCAGAGAGCCAACCACAGCTGTGCAAACTGGCTGCATTCACCCAGAAAGAGAGAGCGAGATAGTCATACACTGAAAGGGTGAGGTGGGATGTAATGTGATCTGCTTTGCATCTGACCCTGAGTGCTATGGGAGACAGGAGACCCCAAGGCCAATAAGGACACCGTGGAAGCCACCAAATGAATGGGCTGGGTTAGGGTGGTGGCCATGATCTGGGAGAGAACGGATTTAGGATACACATTAGTGGGTTGCTTTTCATAAGCTCCTTCTGAGCAGGCCAGTTGGGACAATGTACCCCCTCCTTCCATCCCACATCTGCCAATGGCTGCACCTCTTATGATCCTTTGCCCTCCTCGAAAGGAAGGCAGTGGTTTTCCTCTCCTGACTGGGACACTCTTCCAGCCAGGAGCCATCCCCAGGAGACCTTTCCCTGGAGAGGTCAGGGCCCCAGATCCAAGGCTGGCATCTCCCGTGGACACAACCTCCTTGGCCTTTCCTGCAAGGGCCGTCCCCTGGGTGTTTGTAGAATTCTGAACGTGAATGAAACAGATGTCTACACGTTCGGCAAATATTTATTAAGCACATATGTGACAGTGAAATGCTGAGCACCACAGAGTAATGGGGAGAGAATGGACCACCAAGCCCAGGTTGAAGTCCTGGGTTTGGTGCTAATTGTTGTTGAAGTATAGTCACTGAGTCATGTCCAACTCGTTGAGACCCCATGGACTGTAGCCCCCCAGGCTTCTCTGTCCATGGCATTTCTCGGTAAGAATACTAGAGTTGGTTGCCATTTCCTACTCCAGAGGATCTTCAGACCCAGGGGCTGAACCCACATCTCCTGCATTGGTAGGCAGGTTTTTACCATTGCGCCATCAGGGAAGCCCTTTTGGAGTTAGCAGTAGTAGCAGTGGTATATGTTTGGGAAAATTGTTTGAACTTCTCCACCCTCAATGTCTTTATACACCAAATGGGCACAGAAATAACCAATTTACAACAAGGTCCTTGTAACAATTCAAGGTGGAAACATATATGATTGTACCAATTAGAAATAATAATAGCAGCTTAGGCAGCAGCTGCTATGGCCAGACTCTGGTCTCAGTGCTCTGGATATTTATTCATTTCGTTTTCACTGCTAGCCAAGGAGGTGGTGCTGAGTGATGAAGTTACTTGTCCAGGATCACTGGGCCGGTACACGGCAGAGCTGGGGTTTGAGGCCTCTGGTGCTGGCACCTATGTTCCCAACCACTATGGCAGCTGCCTCTTAATCAAAGCATGCACTCAGAGCCCAGCAAATACTCTGAAATCTGAATCCAGGAGATTTTAGTGGGTGTACACTGAGCCGACAAAGAGGATCTTCTATCTTGGGAAATGTATCCTTGTGTACAATGAAGATAAGGCATGTCCCCCTGCATGATCTATACTTAAGCTGATAAACAGAGAGATAAACTTGCATGGAGGAGGACTTCCCTGGTGGTCCAATGGTTAAAACCCCATGCTTTCACTGTAGGTGGCATAAATTCTATCCCTGGTCTGGATCCAAGATCCCACTTGAAGCTTGGCATGGTGGAAAAAAAAAAAAAAGTGTTTGGATGCAGATGGGGAGGAGAGAGAGAAGGGGAGAGAAGAAGGGAGCTGTAACCCCAACTTCCAACCAGGAGCTATTGGTGGCGGCCACGGGGTCTAGCTGAATGACAAAAGCCCTGGGCTGGATTCACCTTCTTGCTGTCTGCCTGGAGGACACTTTGGAGCCCTGTGTTCTCTGAATGCTGCAGTGGTGAGTGTAAAGGAATCACAGAGCTGTCACCAAGAAATGTCTGTGGTCTGGGGTCAGGAAAGTGAAGAGAGGCCTGGGCCTTGAAGGGTGACTGACAGGAGACACGGCCAGGGATGGAGACTGGTGTTCAGGGCCTAGGGGGGCAGGGCAGAGGAGGACAGTATGGGTGGGGAGCCTGAGGGAGGGCAATGGGAGGGAGGGAGGGAGGGAGGCAGGGAGGAGAGCTGTGGGCACAGAGGTGGGCGCAGCTCTGGCAGGTGCAGCAGGAGAGGGGGCTGGCTGGAGAAGACCTTGATTGTGGGAGCAATCCCTGCACAGCCCACAGCCCCATCCTCTAACAGCACTGCCCAGAGATGAGGCAGGCAGCCACGTGCTGTCCTGCAGCACACCTCGGGCAGGCGGGGTAGCTGCCATCCCATCAGAGGAATGTTAAAGACATACTTTGAACAGTCATTTTAGATTTCCTCTGCCATAGCACTGCTCAGAAACAGATGTGGGGACTTGTGTCTAATGATAAGGAACACCCCAGTCCAAATGTGTCACTAGCAAAGCTTGGATACCCTTATTCGGCTGTTGGGTCACCCTGAGTGTGAGAAGTTTTCCATTTAATCAAAAGATGTTTTTGTCCATGTAGAAAACACCCATGACACAGCCCTGACATTTAAGCCCAAAACACCTTTTTTTCTTTGGTTGATGAATGGACTCAGACAAGGTGTTCCGATGCAAGCATCTATAAGAGATTGCTCATAAGTCAGACTTTTCAGGGAGCTTGTGCTGTTGGAGTGGATGCACACCCCTGTCTAGGCAGCTCTGAAGGACGCCAGGGTATATCCAGGTCAAGTTCAAGACCAGCCCTCGGCACCCTCCCAGCTGGAGGCTCTCCAGTTCCCTGCACGCTCATCACTGCTCACCTGCCTTTAATCAGAAGGCAGCCCCCTCCTGTCTTCCCCAGGCTCTCTGTACAGAAACATCCGAAATGAGACTCTAAATCCACAGGGCTCGCGAGGTTCACGGTCGCTAGATTCTCAGGCTGACCATGTCTCCATAGACCTCTTTGGAGCCGCTGTGGACCGCAGACTGGCTTCTGCTCAGTTTGCAGGACCTCGAGGGGTCAGAACCTGCTTGTGGGGTCAGAGCCTGCTTGTTCGATCGAGGATGGTGGGGCAGCCTTGCTGGGTTCCCAGGAGGACAGAGGTGGAGTGGAGAACAGGAGGGCCCCAGGGAGAGTGCTTCGCTACTCGCTTCTTCTCTCAGCCCCAGCTGCTTTGGAAACAGGTTTGTTTCATGATCCTTGAACAGACAATTCTGCTCTTTCTTCAGGGGTACCAGGTGAAATTTGGGTGATGTCACTGGCTGCTTTGGAGAGCAATACTTTTCATTATTTCTCACAGGCTAAACAAAAAGACCATATTCTACTAACCAACAACCACAGCCTTAAACTCCAGCTCAAAGTCATGTCAGATTAAAGCCTACATGGAATTTAATAAAATTTGTTGGTAGTGAACTTTTTTATTGAGATATAATTGACAGATTACATTATATTAGTTTCAGGTATATATTGATATTTATGCTTATTGGGAAATTATCACGATAAATCTAGTTAACATCCACCACCACACACAATTACAAATTTTTTTCTTGTGATGCGGACTTTTAAGATCCACTCTCTTAGTAGCTTTAAAACATGCAATAACCGTATTACTAACTATTGTTGCCATGCCTCACGTTCCATCCCCATTGACTCATTCAGTTTATAACTGGAAATTTATAGTTTTGACCCTATTCACATATTTCGCCCGTCCCTAAAACCCTGCCTCTGGCAATCATCAATCCGTTGTCTGTACCTATGAACTCATTTGTTTGTTTGTTTTGGTTTTTAGATTCCTCATATAAATGAGATCATACAGTATTTGTCTTTCTCCACTGGATTTGTTTACCTTGGCATGATACCTTCAAGCTCTATCCATGTTGTCACAAATGGCAAGATTCCACTCCCTTTTATGGCTGGAAAATACTCCAGTTTCTTTCTATCTATCTATCTATCATCTATTTACCACATTTGTTTTATCCATCAAAAGACCAGGTTGTTTCCACAACTTGGTTATTATAAGCAATGATGCAATGAACATGGGGGTGAAGTGAACGTCTTTATATAGCTCCTTCTTAAGCAAGAGCCGTCTCTTAGTGGTCACCTATGACTTCCTCTGGCCAGTACCTCCCGCTCTGAGATCACTGGAGCTCCCCACCATCTGTATGCTGCCCACAGAAGCTGCTACATTAGCTGTACGTGATACACACTCCAGCATGGTTTATTGGGTCAGCAAGGGACATATGACCAAGCTGGGCTAATCACAAGCTTTCTTGAGAATCTTAGAAATAAAACTGAGAAAAAGAGGACAGTATTTACTTTCTAATAAAGTTTTGGGCTGTACAATTTGAACTTTAAGGACTGCTGGTTGTTTGTTTGCTTTAATCACAAGGAAAAATTAAGAGGCAAAGGTAGGGAGGAGGGCTGGGAAGAACACTGACAGAAGTGAGCAGTGCGAAGAGACAGAGGCTACTGGTAGTGTTTGAATCTCAATTATTATCCATGTTCAGCTGGACTGTGGTAAATGGGTTCACTGAGACACTGAAATTCTTATGCAGCAACCCTCCTTTCTTACCTGCATCTCAGCTGGGTTTTTGTCACTTGTAGCCAAAATAGCTCTGATCCCTGAAAAGGATCAGTCAGATGGCCTGGCCACCTTGTCTTAAGCTGGGGTTTGCTCCTCCCCCGACTCCCAGCTGCACACTGATTTCTGGAGCGTGCCAGAACCAGAGGGAGGAAACTGGAACTCTCTGGGACCAGATACTTCAATGCCACAAGGTGTCTCTGGTCTCACTTTTAAATAATGAGGCAGCTTTAAATGGAGCTCATGCTTCCTAGATGCTGTCTTAGCATTGTCCTTCTGCCAGGCAAAGCGTAAGCGAGAGGGGCCCCTGGCGCTGAGAGGCTTGGCCGAAGAGGTAGTGAGAGGTCCCAGCACAAGAAAGCCCATAGGACTTGGTCTTTAGTCGTGTCTGACTCTTTGTGACTCTATGGACTGTAGCCCACTCCTCTGTCCACAGGATTCTACAGGCAAGAATACTGGATAATGGGTTGCCATGCACCTTCTCAAGGGAATCTTCCCAACCCAGGGATTGAACCTGAATCTCCTGTGGCTCCTGCATTGCAGGCAGATTTTTTACTGCTGAACCACAAGGGAAGCCCCAAGGAATGAGAGATACTTCTGCCTACTTTGAGGGTCCTGAACTTCGTGTGGTTTGTTGGAGTGTTTCCTGCACCTTAAACTATATAATGGAAAGGTATGTGAGAATAGGAAAAAGCTGTGTGCTGTCCTGAAACTGCAGAACAGACAAGACTGCAATCCCCTATGAGAGGTCATCTCTTAGCCTCTCCCCATGTGGACCAGTGGTCTGGTCTCAGAGCCAGCTGGACTGTGACTCCCAAATGCAGCAGCTCACAGTACCTGCGTTCCACAAGCCCTCCCTGTGGTCCCTGACATAGCCATCGGTCCCGAGATTTGCATCAGTTCTCAAGTCACCGACTGGAAGAAAACAAAAGCCTCATTTGAAGTCTCTCCTGCCTGTTTGTCTTCGGAAGCTGTCCCCCAACGCCTCCGTGAGGGCTGGCAGTTGAGTTGACTAGCCCCTGCCGGACAACTGTCAGGTTGGTTGAAGGATATTAGAGGGAAGTTGATCATGTGTCAACGCTCCTTGGCACCCACTCACATCAGGGAAGTGATACAGCTGTCACTGTGGCCGGCGAGACGGCTGGCAGGACAGGCCACGTTCACCAGCCCAGACGTCCAATTAGATGCAAGGGCCCGACCCTCAGGTGTGCATGAGGCAGGGAATCAGGGCCGAGGAGGGCACCACTGTGACTGCCTCATGGCCCTCTGAGGTGCTGGGACAGCCTCCGAGCCTGCCACGAATACCGGATCCATCAGGGAAAGCCGTCTTTTCCGCATTCGCTCTTCCTTCCTCCTGGCTCCCTCTCTCCTTCCCTTCCCTCCCTCCCCTGCTGGATTATGTGAGGAAAACATCTGAAGAGTACCTAGAAATCACTTTGGCAGACAGTAGGAAGTATATGAGGTTTGATTAGACACTGAAATAAAAGCCAAACGACGGTAAAGAATTCTTTAGAGCTTTGTTTTAAACGCTTTCAAGAACACTAGTGTGTTTGATTAAGTAACATCATCAATTTGGAAACAGTGCTGAGTGTAATAATACGGGAGAGTGTTAAAAACACTGCTTTCTGATTGAGATGATGAGGTCTTTCTCTCAAAAAAAACACATAAAGGCGTGTGTTTTCTTTGATTCAGAAGCTGAGCTGTGTCTTCAGGGGCCTTGTGGAAATAACAGCATTTCCTCAGGAGGTGAGTCCACGATGGGGATGGGGTTTCTCTGGAACTTACCTCTGAAGGCTCTTGCAAAGGCCCGGCTTTGTTCTCTAAGACCAGGTAGATTCGTGGATACGGCATGCTGGGTAACCAGTGCTGAGGGACCTTCCTTTCTCTTTGTTGAGAGGACCCTTGAAATACACAGAAGGATGCATCATGCTTTGAGTTTGCTAAAGACTTTCTGGCCCCATAACTCCTTTTGCTCCTCACCAGCACCTTGTAGGGAGGTTGCTATCCCCACCTTTTCTAGGAAAGAGAATGAAGTCCCAAAGGTATGCTCCCTTTCCAAGTGTGTGCAGCCTGTGCGTGGTAGAGGCTGGACTTGAACTCAGAGCTCTTGATTCCCAGCTTACTCGGTTTGATTACATTAAGCGATATTAAAGAAGGGCTCTAGCTCCCACCCATTTCTTTGATTTTCTTGTAGCTGTACATCTGGGAGTAGGTAAAGTCCCCCAAAGTAATAGTCCCTACAGAACTCTCCCTGAGAGCCTGCCCTGGGACCTGGGGTAGGGATGGGGAAGAGGTTTTCCTAATCTAGTCCTTATAGATGCCTATTATGGGATCTTGTTTCAGGTTTTCCAGTAAGATACACTGTCCTTTTGTTTGCGTACATGCTAAGTCGCTTCAATCATCTCCGACTCTTTTGCAACCCTATGGACTGTAGCTCACTAGGCTCCTCTGTTTATGGGATTCTCCAGGCAAGAATACTGGACTGGGTTGCCATTTCCTCCTCCAGGGGATCTTCCTGACCCAGGGATCGAACCCGTGTCTCTTACGTGTCCTGCACTGGCAGGCGGGTTCTTTACCACTCGTGCCACCTGGGAAGCCCGTTCTTTTGCTTAGGAAATTCTAAATCTCCACCACAATGCTGGACTATGCCTGTCCATTCTCAGCTGCACCAGGGGTTATCCTGGGGATTCTGCACTAACTATCCAAACACTGCTCTGTAAGAATGCAGTGCTTAGCATCAGTTTCTTCACGTTGCATGTTGCAAACCTATCATTTAGCTGGATTTACATTCCCATTAGATAATGACCAAGCCTTCAGCTTATTATTCTCCTGTATACACCCCTCTCCAGCCAAATGGGTCCTTCTTGCTTTGCTCTTTTTTTTTTTTCCTCTAGGACTTTACTCCCCAGCTATGCTCCCTGTTGTCCCATCTATGGCACCTTCCTCCAGGTGGAAGTCACCTCTTTCTTCTGAATTTCCATAACACTTAACTGCTGCTTCCCTTCTGGTAATTTCCACTTTTTTCTCTTAAGAGTCCCTGGAGGACAAATCCTGTTTTTGGCTCTTAAAGGTGAATTACATCAACTTTTCGGTACCAAGTGCTACTTACTAGTAACCCATTAGGAACGAAGGTCAATGTAGTTAAGAATTCACAAATGGGGATTGGGACTGTACTCGTGTCTGCCTCATCTACTGAGTCTGTCTGTGGATCTATGCACCCACCTCTATGTAGAGCCCTGATGTTTCTTTGACATTCCAGAGGGACACTCCATGACCAATCTCTTGAGTGGATCATAAGATTCAAAGGCTGCCAATCTTGCTTCTTTAATTTATAAATTGCATTAAAGTTTGCTTCATTATTAGTTTGCTGTTGGCCATTGCTCTACTCTACCTCATAATGATGAAAAGTGAAAGCGTTAGTGGTTCAGTTGTATCTGACTCTTTGTGACCCCGTGAACTGTAGCCCACCAGGCTCCTCTGTCCATGGGATTCTCCAGGCAAGAATACTGGAGTGGGTTGCCATGCCCTCTTCCAGGGGATCTTCCCAATCCAAGGATCGGACCTGGATCTCCTGCACGGCAGGCAGATTCTTTACCATCTGAGACACCAGAGAAGCATTGTATGGGGGTACACCTTTCCAGGAATAGCGATATTGACCTCCAAGTTAAGCATTTTTAAGTAAAAGACACGTTTGCATTGTGGCTTGAATGTGAATCATCCTTACCCCTAATACTAAAACCGATTTATACATTATCCCCAAACCGTTGTGCTTGTATAGTCATACTTCACAGGCGATGGTCTGCCAGTGAATTTGTTCTGTTTAAATGGCTTGCAACATATTATCAAGGTAAATGTAATAAAATTGCTGGGCTGGTGTTCAGTTTATGAAGCATTGTTTTATAAAATAAAACCAAGTGCATATATGCTCATATTCATTGCTCGTAGAGTAAACAGTATGCAATTTATGTGCATTGCTAGCTATACTTGCTTATTTTGTGACTTTCCCATTGTTTGTTATCATCAGGTCTTTTCTTCAGAAAAATGGGAGTGGCTGGGGTGACTGTAAGGCTGAGTTTACATGGGGAACCATCAGAAAAATGTGAGAAACCTGATTTTGCATGGCTTCTCCTCCTGCTTGGCAGTGACCTCCTGGCCCCCTTAGCAAAGTGACTGGTGGAGCCATCGCCTCACCTCGGTGATCACTCCAAAGCTTCATCAGTTGGCAAATCTCAATGTCATGATCAGAAGCTGAGTGAATAGGCCATGTGCTCTAAGACCACCCACAATGTTAACATAAAAAGAGTCGTAAATGTAACTTGCATTTATCTTACACCTTTTCTTCCTGAGAATGTCCAGAAATGTTTTCATTTCTTTATCTCACTTCACCTCACTAAACCTCTATCTGGGAGATCAAATATGGAGTCTTCTGCATTTGTTGTGGCTTGTGCCTTTAAAAAGTCCTCCCCCAGCCACCCTCTGCCCCCTTTTTAGAGCCAGGACCCCCTAAGACAGGACAAACTTCCTGCTCTTGGACAGCTGGGCTCCCACCCTCACCAGGACCAGTACATGCAGTCCCTCTTAACAGAGAAACGCAGGTGAAAATCAAGGGTTTGAATTCAAAAAAGAAAAAAAAAAAGATATTCTGTCTTGAAAACAAGAGCTCTTGGAAGAAAGAAAAAAAAAATCCTAAGCATTAAGAATGCTTAATTGGCTTAATTTACTTGCTGTAACTCTAAAATATGCTTGTTCTGGCCTTGACACTGCTTCTTGATGTCCCGCCTGGACCCTGCATCAAACGCAGCTCGCAAACAGGGGGCTGTATTTTAAAGTGATGGCTTGAAAAATTAACTGTTCTCCTTTTGCCCTTTCAACTCCCAGATGGAAAATCCCACCCTGATTAGCCAATTGATTTACTCAAAATAAAAACATGAACTTCCACTCTTCTCGCCCCTGTTCTCAACTTTTGCAGAGGGGAGTGAGCAGGTAGACCCGGAACCCAGGATTCCCTTCTCCCCTTGGGGTGTCTAACTGAGTGAAGGAGGTGCTTTGCTGCCAGAGGGCAGCATCCTTTGGGATGCTCGATACTAAACCAGGAGAGCACCCTGGGGTTTCTGTAACAACTGGACCTGTGTGTCTGCTTTCCCCTCCTCCCAGGAGTTGTCGTTTAGTCTAGCAGATACCTGGGTCTGGGGAGCTGTGCTGAGCAGACAGGGGTATGCAGGTGGCTGGCAGCAGCTGAGAAATGAGGTGGAGGGGGGGACATCTAAATTTGCACCAGTGTTTAGGAGGTGAGTCAGGCTGTGAAGGACTAGGTATTTGATGGCTAAGGAGGTCCTTTGGTCTAAATGTTCTAGGCACCCTCCGTGTTAGTACCTGATTTATGAGCTCTGATGTTCTTTGTTCCACTGGGATCTAGAATTAATGCACTGATTTAAGGAGACAAACAAATGAAACCAAACCCTTGGCCTTAGAGGTGGTGGGAAGAGCCCAGAAGGGGCTGGAGCCCTGGTTCTTGTCAGTCTCAGCTGTCCGTGGACTTGTTCTGTGGCCTCTGACGGCACAGACCTGGCTGGGCTCCAGTGAGCTTGTCCTGTGAGATGGGGCACTCGTCTGGTCCATCTCCCCTTCCTCCAGGCGCCACCCCCGCACACACATCCTACCCCCACAGGATTGCTTGTCCCAGAAGCAAAAGGAGGACAGGCACCCCAACGAGACAGTGTTAGGGGAGCAGAGACACCAGGAAAACTCCTTTTCTCTTGCAGGGAGCCCTCTGCTCCTCCCTATTTTCCTGATGAGATAGTCATTGTCTTTGTTTTAAAAAGTGTGTGTATGTGCAGTGTTATCATTTTTGTTTAAAATGTATATGTGAATAATGTTATATTATTTTTGGCTTGTACACAAATACACACAGCGGACAGCCCAGTGATGTGTGCGTGCATACACAATACACGCGTATTTCGGTTTTCTGTGATTTAGGCGTCAGGAGGCCTGATGGATCTGTCAGCTGGAAGATGTGGCCTCCTGAAAAGTGTGGGCTCCAACCCTTTTTGCTTCAGCAAAGGTGAGAGGGGAACATTCAGGCAGGGCCAGCACAGAGTGAGGCTGGGAGGTGCCAGGGAACAAAGCTGAAGAAAGCCTGGCTGAGCCCCACGTCATGTCCCCCGAGGGTGAGGCCACTTTAGCTCCCACACTTGTGTGCCCTGTGCCTCTTCTAGTCCTGGCCCTGAGCTGGGGTGGGGGGATATGCATTCCCCAAGTCCGCAAAGAGGGCCCTGGGCTTCCCCTGCCCCTTAGCACCCTCTGTGGGATTGAAGACGTGAATCTCTTTGTCCTTACCTGGTGAATGTCTCCGGCTTCCCCCTGGCCCATGAGCTCCAGGAAGCCTGAGGTCAGATGCCTTCTGAGCTATACACACTGCGTAGCCCCACACAGACTTTCAAGAACAAAACAAGGTTGGACAAGATGCTGGAGAAGGCAAGGGGTCACCGGGTTGTCGGGGAGCATGGGTAGTTCATGGGGGCCAGAGGCTGCTTCTAAGGGGCTCTCTGTATAGCCTTATGCAAGAACAGTCAGAATGGGCCGTGTCCCAGGCCTGAGGTAGCAAAGCCAAGACCATGAGAGGACAGTGCAGGCGGGCCTGCTCCCCATCAAGGGTGGAGGGTAGAGAAGCTGAGTCACCCCACTGGCTACAGGGCCGTTCAGGGCATCCAGAGTCCATGCCTGACTCTGAGGGCCCCCTGTCATCAGCACCCCCAAGGCACCCTGATTCATCACTGCTCTTCCATGAGCAGACATAATCATGCTGGCTTTTTAAAGCTCCAGATCCCCCCACCCCCCATCAACCGCTTGGACATGAAGAGCAAATGGCGTTCCCACAGCTCCCCACAAGCCAGCTGGTGTGTCCACTGCTTGCCTGACCGTTCGCCAGCCCTACGGCTTAGCCCGCACTGCTCCCCCTGACTCGTCTGCATTGTGTTTATTTTCTGGGTGGCAATAAATATTAGAATAAAATAAACCGAAGATGGCTGGCGAGGGCTCTGTTAGCTGTCTTCCTGGTTTCCACAGCAGCTGAGTGACAGCTCAGCCCGGGAATCGGCCATCTCTCCCCACCAAGTCAATCAGCCTTGGGAAAGATGAACATCAGCTGACTCCTGGGCTGTGATGGTCGGTGCCAGTCAGTAAATCAGTCAGATTTTAATTACTAGACGGATGACAGGATGCGGTGACAGGTTGCCGTCCACGGGAGAGCATTTCTTCAAAGCCACTTTAAAAACCGAGAGCACTTCAAGAGGAAAAAGCCAAGTGAGCAGGATGGGGCCGGCTCCTGCCGAGGGAGGGTCCCCCTCACATCCTTTCGCCCACCTCCCGCCTGGACATGGGGCAGAGCCAGGGCGCTGGCGCTGACCTGTGCGGGGAAGTTTCCTTCCTCCACCCTCTGTCTTTTAAAGCTCCCCCTTCCCCTTCTTGCCTTTTCAGGCCTGTGAGTTTTAATAGGTTCCTACAGCTCTTTGCCTAAGCAGCTGTTCCGTGCCAAGAAAGCCACGACAGATTTGTAAAGTGGCAAACCCTGCTAATTAGTTAGATGAAGTTGCCTTTCTGACAGTGGCCCTGGCGTTGAAGAAGGCGACATACCTTAAAGTGACTGCACCGGGAGGCCTCTCCCACTGTTCTCGTGGAGCGCTTCCATCCTTATTACTGATTCCGTGATAATCACCCTTCCTGGGAAATCCCACCCCGAAGCTGTTCCTTCCAGGGCTGGATCCTGGCATAAAGTTTCCCGTCTGTTATGAATGGCCCTATAACATCCATATGACGTTCTTCTCTGGGGATGCTATGGCCCCAGCATCAGGGAGATGGCAGGAGAAGAATTCAGGATGTGTGTGCCCAGGCTGATGTGGGAGTTGGGCACTTTGTGGCAACTCTGGGGGCACTGGGACTGGCTGCCTCTTGGTGGCCTTGGGTCCTGCCTGCTTACAAAGAAACCTTTGGCCTCCACTGGACTGCAAGCTGCAGGAGGGCCTGGACCATTTCCTGGAGAACATGATGGAAATCATCCCTCCTGGAGGCTAGATGATGCTCTTATCTCTTCCTCTGCAGAAGCATACAAGACATCAAGGGACCATCTCCTAAAGCTTCCTCACCTTGTCAGTAAGAAAATAGACCTCACAGGAGGGCAGGCACTCATCCAAGGTCACCGAATGAGGTGAGGCAGAACGATGGGCTCCCTGCTTCTTGTTTCACTAACTTCTGTCCAGTCCTGTTTTAGTCTTCCTTTACAGTTATGCTTCATAACAAAAAACCCTCAAATCCCAAAGGTTTACAACAGCAAACGTGCATTTCTCACCCTGGGACCATAGGCTGTATGTGATGACTTTGCTCCAGACTGCAGGTCAGATCTGGGTCTGCATCATGTGCCCCTCCTTCCAGGGCTCAGGTTGAAGGCCCAGTGACTTCCTAGGGCAAGTGTCTTTTACAGCAGATGGCAGGAAGGGGAGAGGGCAAGCCTGATGAGGCAAACACGTATGAAGCCTGTGGTCACATCATGTGCATTCCGCATTCACAGGCTAAAGCAATCACACAGCCAGGTCCAAAGACAATAAGCTGCCTACTCTCCTGGGAAGCATGGCAAAATCACACCACAAAAGTTGTAAATTTACAATCCCATCCCAGGGAGGGAAAAAGAGCATGAAAGGACCATCCAAGCTATCACATGTTTACCTTCTCCATCTAAAGTGAGTGAGCTTTCTAAAAGGCGTATTGGATAAAAAGGCTTCTTTGGAAAAATTATCAGTAGCTCCCAGGATAATCTCTTAAATGACTTAGTTCAAGGCCCCATCAGTTGATCTCTGCTTGTATTTTTCAGCCTTGCCTAGCCATTCCCTGTGTGAGCATGTGTTTAGTCACTTCAGTCGTATCCGACTGTTTGTGACCTGATGGACTGCAGCCCTCCATGCTCTTCTGTCCATTGGATTCTCCAGGCAAGAATACCGACGTGGGCTGCCATGCCCTCCTCCAGGGGATCTTCCTGAACCAGGAATTGAACCTGCATCTCCTGCATTGCAGCTGGATTCTTTACCCACTGAGCCACCTGGGGGGCCCCTACTATTCCTGAATACCTCTTAAACGGTACCCAGTCTGACCCAGAAAGCCCTTGACCTCTTCACCAACTCAGAGATAGCCACAGCTGGCATTCCTTCTGGAAGTGGCACTAACAGAGGCCCACAGCATCCTGAATGCCCAAGCCTGGGGGCCCGTGGACTGAACGAAATGCTTATCAGGACTCAGATGAGTTTGTTCTCAAACCTACTGCACCTGGTTTTCTTTCAATTGTCTTCACACAGTTTAATAAATTGTGCAAATTGATTAAATGAGAATGAGAAAAATAGATTTTTTTTTTCCCTACAAAAATGAAGTTGAATGCTTTGGAGAGATTCAGCAGCAATGGATTACTGATAAAAACTCCTGTTAGAGGGGTGACAATATTTGTTTGAGGAAAGAACTCATGAAGATAGAGATTCTGTACCCTGGGAGCTGTGTTTGTGCTTCTCCACTTTACAGTCCGGGGAACTGGAGTGTCAGGAGGACAGATGGCCCAGAAGTTATCCCTCCTAGACTCTGCATCAAAATATTGGAGCCTTCCATGGCTACATCCTTCTACACCAATGTGGTCCATCTTCTGTTCCAGCTCAGAGAGAGAATTGCTGGCCGCACTAGCAATGGAGAAGGGGACCCGTGGCATTAATGGGGAAGCCCAATAGATTCCATTCATTGCCCTCCAAGTGCTGTGCATGGGAGAGGCCCTAAAGGACCCAGAAATGGTTAGTTCCACCTTGGCTGCAGGATGTGTTCACCTGGCCCATGAGCTTGCCTTTTCCCCTCCAGCGGTGGTCCTGGCTCACCTGGCCATCCCCAATCCATCCACCACAGATGGGCCCTGCTTCTGAGGATGCCTCTGCTACCCAGAAGGCAGGGCCAGAAATCACACCTCAGCCTTGGGGAGGTTCCTCTGTGATACACTGGGTAGGATGCCCATAGCCCTGCATCAGAACTGAGATGTGATAAACACCTTTTCTATCTCCTTTTCAGGGACACTACCCCACATCTGCAGAAGAATTCCTCCTCCCGGGGGAACCCAGCAATGCACTTGAACTCTGATTTGTTTTTAGCACTTTATACTCAGCTTCAAAAATAATCTAAACTTCTGTTGGCAGAACGTTGTAATGGAAATACAGTATTTTCCAAGGATTAAACAAAACAACCTAGAGTGAATGGAGGGGTCTCCCTGGTCTCCACACAATTGTAAATATAATTTTTCATGAAATAAGGTATAATACAAATGATTATTTATGCCTCTTTCCCCTATTCCAAGTAGAGAAAAACCTACCCAGTGTTTCTGCTTTTCTCATTTCCTAATTCCTAAAGTAATTTAACAAAAACAAACAAATAAACTGAAGGGGAATGGTAAAATAATCGGTAACTCTCGAAAGAGAACAGCAGTTTCTCAGCTTTTAGATGAATTCATTTTGTTCAATGCAGATGTGTTAAATCTGTTCATATCCACATATTCAAGATGAGTTATTTTACTACATTGTTGTACTGTATAAAATGAGTTATTTTGGTGAATTAAATGCTGGGGTGTAATTTTCAAAGGAAACAGAGATTTGTAAATGCGGCACAATTTATGTCAGTGTTTCAATGTGATTATTAAATATTATAGGAAATACATCTCATAATCTTTACCTTTCTCCTTTTGTCTTTTTTCTATGTGTATTCAAGTGGCGGTGCAAATGGATGTGGCAACTCAAAAAGCGTCAAAGAAAAGGCAACCGCCGCCATTCACGTTATTATATTTCCCCTCAGAGGATGCGTATACCCTCTTTTGCTGATCATCGACAGAGGGTAACTCAAACAACTGAGTCAGTTCTAGCATCTCAGAGCCCTTTACAAACCACAGTGAGAATGGGTGAGGGAGGGAAGTGGTTAAGTCCCATGGAAAGAACAGTTCCCATGGAGTATTCAATTTGCCAACATGGTGACACGGAGAAAGCTAAATTAGTTGATGAACGTATTTGATAGGGATTTATTGAGTGTTTCTTGATTTCTGAAAGGCTTTGCTTACGATTGAAAAATGAACTTCGAGATTCTGGGCCCAGGAAGGAAATATGTGGAGACATTTCTTCTCTGTAGGGTTCATGGCCAATGTCATTGTCCCAGCAAAAGCAACCTTTCCTGCTCAGCTCTGCAGAATCACAGCCCCTCCCAACCCAGCAGCCCAGAACACTATGACCAATTCATCTCAGTTGTCATGCATATTGAAATCTTTTTGCCTGCCCTAAGACCAACTGATGCTCACTCTCCAGTGCAAAGAGAGCTTCTTACCTCCGGTCTTAGAAACCCTTCAGTTCCCACCCTGGCTTAGGACATGTGAGCTTCCTGCTGGGTCCATTGCTGAGTTAAGAAACAGCATCCCATCCTGCTTCTTGACACACAGACCGTGGCTGGTTCCCCTACCATCAAGGAAGAGCAAAACCACAAATACAGACCAATGAATGAAGGGAGCCCAAGCCCAAACTCTGTACCAGGAAGGAAGCTTTGGGTACTGCATGTTGGCTCCTGGGCTGTTTTCCCCTGGGACGGGGGACCTTGTCCATGAGTGAGAGAGTCCAAATACTGATGAGGTTTTTAAACCAAATATGCCTGGTGCTGTATAAATGTCTTCTCACATTTCAGGTCAGGAAAAATGCTTAAAATATTCCACTAAAAATATATGTATATATATTTTTAAAAGCCCTTGATTTTCCTGTTTTCTTCTGCATTTGACTCCAGATTGAATGCAACAAGGAACAGAGGGCTAGAGTGAGAACAGAGGAGGTGAGAGAAGGAAGATCAGGGGAGAAAAGAGAACATGTATTTATTCCCAAGAAAATTGCCCCTGACTCCCATGCCAAACAGACAAATGAAAATGAAACGTAGGAGGTAAGAGAGCAAAAGAGAAATTGGTACCCCAAATATAAAAATCTCCTTGGCAGAAAAGAGTGATCTGAGACCCAAAAGCTCTGAGTGCTGGCGGGAGTTCCCCCCTCTCCCTGGCCTCCGTCTTTATCCCTTATCCTTCTGTGGATTCAACAGGAAGCCGGAATCCAGGCCGCCTCAGAGAGTCCCTCTTTCCCCCACCATTTAAGTAGGAGCTTGAGTGATTTGGCGGCAGGATCTGGGAAGCTGCCTGCCAGATTCCACCTGCTAAAGGGACTTCCTCCAGCTGTTTGCGAGAGCTCCTCTCCTGCAAAGGTTTATCAGGGAAAAGAGAGCTAATAAAAAAACATGATGAATCAGGAGGCTGAGGAGAGCCGAGTAGCCGCTGCAATGAGTCTCCTCTCCCCTCTCCCCACCCCCGGCGAGCCCACCTTGGCTCTGCTCAGAGCTCACCTGGATGTGAGCTCAGGGAGGGTTCAGAAACAGCAGGACAGGACTTGCAAGCACCCCACTCGGGTCATTCACGTGGACGGACTTGAGCCTCTGCTGTCTCCTCAGTCCTCTCGGGGAGCTGTGGGGGACTCCGTGGGACAGTGACAGCAACACGAACAGTGTGGGCAACGTGGCTGCTTCTGTTGGCCGGGGTTGGCATAAGGTGGGTGGTGTGACTCTGGGATCAGATCCTCAGTAACTCTCCTTTCCCCTCCAGTGCATGAACCTCTCACCACCCGCTTCAATTTGGCCGTCCAGACCACTATTCCCAAGAGCGTGATTTTACAAGTGAAAGGCATGTATTTTTTATTTTATTGAAGTGCAGTTGATTTACAATGCTGTGTTAATTTCTTCTGTACAGCAAAGTGACTCAGTTACACATGTAGATATATTCTTTTTAAATTCTTTTCCATTACGGGATAGCACAGGGAAAGACATTTATTTTTATACCGCATGACTCCTCAAGTCAGGTTAACTGCCTCACTGGCTGCCCCTTCCCCAGGCAGCATCGTACTCCAACACTGGAGGGGAAAGTGGTGTGTTAACTGATGGAGAGGCCTCTGTAGTCTCCAACAGGATGCCATTCCAAGGGATTTACAAGGATGATTTTGGTGTAAAGTGATTTTAACCTCTCCTGCTACCTTCAGACTGTACTTGGGTTCAGAAGCTTTGGAGGGCACTCTCTGGCCCCTTGATCTGTCGTAACACAAGACTGGGGCTCCAGGGCTTAGGCCCCAAGCCCACCCACTGATTCATTTGCAAACGTGTAGTAGGCATTGACTATGAGTCAGACTTGTGCCAGATATTATGCTCAAGATGATAAAAAGATACACCTGCCCTCAAGATACTAGTATTCCACTGACAGAGAAATAAAAGAAGATGAAGGTAAGAAGTAACTTCCCATTACATTAGTCCCCAAATCCAAGTCTTGCAACACATTCCCTTTAATAACCTCATCATAGCCTTGATTAATATGTACACTTTATAACAGACTCCACACTCTGCAAACCTAATTCCTGGGACCGGAGGCATCAGGGACCCAGTTCTGAATAATGGTATGTAAGAACTGGAAAGAAAAACCTCTGCTGTCTGCACAGCATATTGCCAAGACTCACTCATTTATTCATTCAACAAATGTTTGTATGCGCTCAGTCGCTCCATCGTGTCATGTCTGACTCTTTGTGACTCTGGACTGTAGCCCACCAGGCTCCTCTGTCCATGGGATTTTCCAGGCGAGAATATTGGAAGGGGTTGCCATTTCCTCCTCCAGGGGATCTTCCCGACCCAGGGATTGAACCTGTGTCTCCTGCATTGGCAGGCGGGTTCTTTACCACTGAACCTACTGAGCACTATTTGATCCAGTGCCGTACTTGATCTGGGGGATGACAAGATGCAGATGGTCTATCCTGTCCTTAAAAGATTCAGATTCGGAGCAGGAGATAGACATAAAAATCATCATTAGGAAACAGTGTTTGGTGGCTTGCTAAGGGTCACACAGGAAAGAGGGATGGGAATACAGCCTGAGGGGTCGAGGGAGGCTTCCGGTGGGTTCCAGCCCTTCATACCAAATCCATGTAGAAATGTGAGGAAGGGAGATGTCTGCAGGGGGTGGGATGAAGGACATTTCAGCTAAAAATTGTGTAGGAAAATATATACAAGTAGAAGCTCACAGACAGAAGAAATGAATTTGCTTCAGCTAGAGGTGGGGAGGGCACTTGGGGATCAGGAGTGGATGCTAGTGCCCCAAGCAGACACCCTGGGTTTGTTCAGCGGCAGGATGTTGTCTCAGATCTCTTTGGCTCTGCACACTGGATAGTTTCACCCAGGTCAACCAACTCTCAGGAGAGCTCCTCCTGGCCCATCCCCACTTCTCCCAGAGACATTTGCGGTGTAAGTTATGTCTGAACAGGAGGCATTGCACCTGTCCTTTCCAAGGACCAAGGATGCGACACATTTCCGAAGGAGGTGTGTGGCTTCTCCCAAGCTGACTCCCAGGCTTCCACACTCACCTGCTTGTTTGTTTTGCTCTCCGTCTCCTTCTCTGAGCACATTTCCCTCGTCTGAAACACACCTCGAGGAGGGATTTTTGGAAAACAAGATGGAGCTTCCCATCACCCCATCCGTCAGTGCCCACCTTCCCTACAAGCCTGGGGCAGACTTCCTGGGCCTGCCCAGCCTTGCCCCCTCCACCTGTCTTGGCAGATTTTGAGATTTTCAAACACAAGTAAAACAGGTATCTCCCAAGACAGCTCCTACATATGTGGCAGGGATCTCTTTTTAATAAGGACTTTCAAAAGCAACCTTCTGCTTCTGTGCTTTGCAAAATGCTGCTCTATAAAAAGTTAGTGAGCTTCCTTGCAGCAAGGCTCGTTACCTCCCTGTGCAATCCGCTTCCTGTTAATTCCATGATTAAACATTTTGCCCCCATCTATACAAGACAGGAGACGAGAATGAAGCAATTCTGCAGGCAACTGTGGATATTCAGAAAGAGGATTTTTTTTTCTTTTCCTCTTCTTTCTCCTCACAAATAGGAGATTTAAAGTAATTAATGCCATTTAGTTTAATCTATAAATGTTTGAGGAAGCAATGCTATTTGTTTTAAGTACACTCTCAGTGAGAAAATGCAGAGTCCCCTCCAATTTCTGACTTCATGCTCAAGAGCTAATGAACTGAACTCTTCGTAAACATTGGCAAAAGATGCAAATGAACAGATAGAGACTCCAAATGCAGAGGGACACATGAGAAGGAGCTAATTTTACACAATTGACTCGGTAACCTTTTTGGATCAGTGGAATTAGAGACTGATTAATCAGCCATGATTAGCATTTATTGGAGCTTTTGACACTGGTGCATTGTTTGTTGCTGTGTGTGTTTTCTCTTTTTCTTTTTCTTCTTTTCTGCTTTTATTTTCCTCCTGTTTTGTCTCCTGGGGTTAACAGTTTCTAATCCATTTAGCTGCCAGTCTATCATCCTGGATAGGTCAGAGCTAGTCTTTATGGACTTTTAAAATTAATACTAGACAGTTCTCCTGTGACATGCCCTTGCTTCTTGCTGCCGCACTTGGCTGTTTAATTGTAGAGGTGGCCTCTTGTGGCCGCATGCTCCCAATGTTTAGCAAGGGTTGGAAATATGGATGTTAGGAGAAAAACTGGCAGATGGCTGACAAGGCATTTTTACTCATAACACACCAGTAAAACTTTAACTCAGAAGATTTAGTGCGAGAGCGTTCCAGCCAGCAAGCTGCAGCCATATGCAGATTTTTTTTTCAAACTTCTAAACTGATGGTTTTGCAAAGTGTGCATAAGCAGCCTTTATTGATTATGATGTTAAAAATTGAAAGCGTCAGTATCATTTAGCTCGAGACAGTTTTAAAGGAAAAATGAACATTCGTTTTCATTATGAACTACGAAAAGGCCAGGGGCTGGTGAGGTCCACATTCATTATTTCTTCAATTCCAGAGAGGAATTCTCTCAACTTGGTGTCTCTCCCAAAAAAAAAAAAAAAAATGTGTGCACTTGAAGGATATGAATCAAACCACAGTTCACTTATTCAAGGTGAGGTTACAAGCAGCTCACAAGAGCGACTTGTTGGCTAATTTTTGGGGCACAGCCCCTGGGCTGCTTCTTGGCACATTGGGGATCATATTTATATTGGGCTCAATGAGTATTGATCTTACCCAAAACTATGCTAAATAACTCTAAGGTCTGGCAGGAAACCACAAAAAGAGGGCAGGCCAGCTCACGGCCTCTGGCACCGACCCTAATTCATCCATAGACAAGGTCAGCTCACCTGGAGAAGCCAGTCAGCCTTAACCTCCAAGACATCTTTTCCCTTTTTGTCAAGGAGGAAGCTGTGTTTGGAGCTGGGCACACCTACAACTTGGAGATGCATCTCTCTGAGGACAGTTTCAGCACCAGGCAATGTAACATTCCAGACTCTCTTGGTCTAATGTTTAAAATGCTCAAAGTTATCTGTTTCTATTATAGCTTAATGGCTGAATTATTTGTTGCTTAACATGGGATACACTTTGCTATGTCAGAGAGCAAAATGACAATGATAATAAGAGAATAAGACTCATGGAAGCCAGACTCCTGTGCCCAAGCTATTGAGGGAAGGTCTACCTAAACATCTACCTAAGCACCACCCCCTTTCTACCCACAGATACTGGAGAAATCAGGGCCTGGGAGGAGGACTTGGAAGAAAAAGAAACTCCATGTTGCAGAGAGGATGAAAGAGGATGTAGAAACTTGACTAATGTGGGCGGAACGGTGCAGGAACCACTGTTCCCAGCGGAGACACTAACACACAGCTTGATAAGATGCTCCTGAATTCTAATATTGTTCCAGCTCAGTCTTTGTGTTGGGAGCTGTGATGAGTTGTGTTACTTCATCTTTGCAGCCAGCTCAGTATCTCCATTTTGCAGATGGAACAATTTGTTTTTATGAGCACTGAGCTAATGGATGGCTTTTGGGCAAGTAACTTGTCCGAAGACTCCCAGTGAGTAAGGGGGAGAGATGGTCCCGAGTGCTGCCCTCCGTCTGGGAAGACGGCGTGGGGGACAGCCACACGGGGTGGCAGACATGCCTGTTTCTGTTACCAACCTCCCACGCACTCCTTAAAGGCACAAGCGTGCCTGCTTCTTTGTTCTCTCTCCTCAGGCCTGAGGTTAAAGGACTTGTCTTTGCCAGAGACACTGAAGATATAAGGTGTGTGGGTTTAGGTGTCATGTCGTCAGTCTGGAGGTCAGAGTTCTCTAAGTGCCGAGAGATTAAACAGAGGCCCTTTTCAGGATAAGCAGGGTCGCATCTGCTCTGAAGAAAAATGATGCTGGCTTATGAGTTTTCGGGAACCACTGGATAAGTATTAAATATTTGGGTAATTGAAACAGAAAGAGTCATGGTAATGGCTGGAACAATTCTTTGCCTATCACAGGACAATTCCCTCCTGGGCAGCCATCTCAGGTAAATCCATTACTCCAAAGCTAGGGAGCATCGTAGGGACATTTTACAAGTTTAATTACCAGAGAGCTTAATAGAGAGTCCTCACCCAGTGCCCTGACGAGTGATGAAGTAACTGGGCCAGGATGGGTAGGATTTTCTTTTCTGTAGGATGGTCGGGACTATTTGATGCCTGGTGAGTGAGGGCTGCTGAGAAACTGGCTCCATTCCTGGCCGGGGGCACTAAGGCAGGACAAACATTTGCACAGTCACCAAGGCAGAGCACTGAAATCTCTTGTAGAAAATTATTTTGGAGAGTAGAGAGGCTTATGTGTCCTGGTATGAGCAGCATTTTGTTTTACCTTCCTGGGGGCCAGGTTTCTTACTGAAACATGATTCTAATGTCAACATCTGCCAGGGCTGAGCTAGTGGTATCAAGAGGCAAAAGTTTGACTTCTCTGGGCTCCAAACACTGAATTGTGACCATTCTCATTTATGTCCAGTTTGGGATCCAGAAAGGTCTCCAGCTTGAGGGCTGGCAGGAGAACCAGGAGGAACGAGAAGGACCATGCGGTATCAACATGTCCCTTAACTCCAACACAGCTCCAGGCGACTCTAGAATGGGATGGCACAACTGTACTGGTCCAAAGTCTGCATTAACTAATGCTCATTGGATGGTGAATTATAACAGAAACTCTGTTAATGTGTGGGAGAGCCACATGAATATCAAACAAATTCATTATGATCAGTGCTATTACAGTGAATACCAAATGAGTTCATAATGATGGAACAATGAAAGTGTTACCGATAGATTTTATTTCTGTAACAAATCCTCCATGTAAAAGCCCCTCCTATAGTGTTAATTCTAATATAAGTTTGCATTTGAATATTAGCCTCATCAAGTAAATTATGTTTTTCAATAGCCCACACAATAACACTCAGGGTAGCGTTTTGTTCTGTTTTGGCTTTCTTGTCATAGGGACAAGCCCCTCAACCCACAATTTCCAATCTGCCTATCGAGTTTGATGACTGCTCTAAAGGGGTCACATTTTCCTTGGAGTGTCCAATCATTAGAAATTCATTTAACATCTCATATAATAGCACTAATGCAATAGGACAGGATGAGTACAAAATTCATCTTGCGTTCATCTAGATGTGATATGTACTTCTGAAAGAGTTCCACTCTGATTCAGCTTGAGTGTAACCCTGGTTAATGGACACTTTTAAAAATAAAGCATTACTAGTAGATGACGGCTCCATTTCTCTTGATGGACATTGGAATTTTGTGGAGTCACAGTCATAATGTCAAAAGGGTTTTTCCTAGCTCAGTCTAAAGCCATTCAGACTGGGGACACCAGGGCTCCTGTGGGCCCAGGCTTGGGAGGGAGATGCAATTGATCTGAAATGTGTTGACGGTATGAAGGGAAGCTGATGTGTATGGAGAGTTTGCTGTGCTCCTGATTCCACACTAAATGCCCAGGTAGGCTATCACTCTGTCAGGCAGGTAGTCCCATTCATAGCCTGGTTCACAGCAATGAAGTTTCAGTAACTTGTCTGGTGTCTTGCAGGCAGCATACGACAGAGCCAAGAGTCAATCCTGTGGTCCTACCTGCTCTCCAGAGCTGCCTCTTAGAGCTGTAGCTTTCCTCCCAAAGCCCAGCCAAGTTTAGGCTCTCAATAAGTATTTGAATGAATGTACCTTTGAAAGATTCCCTCTTGGCCAAAGCAATGGGGAAATTCTGTAGAGAGTTAAGTAATATTTCAGGCTCAGGCTCGTGTATTGTATTAGCTATTGCCTGGGATTAAATATTGGAGTCTGGAAAACAACATGGTTTGTATTTCCCTGCATCCTCCTGCATCCCAGCCTCCTGTGTCACTTGCTCACCCTCACTTACAGGTAAAGAAGAAACTCCTGTGCTCCAGAGCAGGGCACCAGGCGATCCTGCCAGACCTTTTGCACCGGGCCTCCCTTTCCACTAAGTGGTCAACACAGAAAACAACCCCAGTCATTTCCTGTTGTTTCTGGGAAAACACACCCAAATGCTTTATGAAAGACTGAGCATCTTCTCAGCAAAATCTTCATTAAAATGCACTTAGATCCCCTTCGATAGAAACATGCAGCATGTTTAGCCGCACCCTCAAAGCCTTCTGAATGGAGCACACATGCACGCACATGCATGCACACACACATGCATGCACACACATACACACCCATGCACACACACACACACACACACACACACACCATCTTAAACTGCAACTCAAACTGGCTGATTCCCAGGCTTACAGTTAGTTCCCTATCAAGAATTAATGCAATATCATGCACACACCATTACTGAAAAATTCTACGCTGTTTTTTGCCAAGTGTTCCTATATAACAGTTTTATCACAAGTCTGACAGCCTCCATAAAAATTCCAGGCATTCTATATCAACAGCCCTCTTTGTACTAAGTTATTAAACATTAAATTTTTATTCGTCATTTGTATTCTGTTATGCAAAATAAGCTCCTTGATAAGATGTGTCTTCTTAATTGGGCCCTTGATGCTTCTTGGATCGGAGTTGTCAGATTAGCTGGAAGAAGAGGCGCTGCGTTGAGCCAGCTCGCTACCAGGAGACCAATAGCTTTGTAACAACGATATTAAGTTAGAGAGGCCAAATGGAGGGCAGCGCCAGGCTCAGGTGAGGGTTTGCATCTGTGCATGTCTTATGCTCAGGCACTTTTCTCCTGGCATCAGCAGGGCTGATGGAAATAGATTTGTTTGTTGTTTACAGCATGCAGCTGTGGGCAATGCTGCATGGGAGTTGTATAAGATTGAAGCAAATTTGTACTGAGACTAAAATATTGAGCTTTGCTCCCGTCAGCAGTCTCTGGAATCTTATTGTCGAAAACTTTATCTAGTTGTAACCTTCCCCAGGGTGATTTTCATTTGCAGCTGCCCTGTTCTGTCTCTCATCTCCTGTCCCCCACCGCCACCACGGCATTAGCTCTTAGCGGGAGCCAGCCAGGCCGGCCGGAGCGTGGCTCCTTCCTGACAGGGCCACACGCGAGGGCCTGCTGACGGGGCGGCCATTTTCTCTGCCCGGCCCTGCTGCTGGCTGCTCAGCCCCGCCGGCCACCAGCCTCTGCTGCCACTCTGTTCATGGGCTCTGGGGACCGGGCTCGCAGGCTTCCCTGCCTGCCGTGGACAGCCCGAAACCCAGCAGATCTTTGAACGGGGGCAGAGCAGTGGATGGCGAATGATTTGTTTTGTTTATGAGTCTATTAATGTACTTTTCCTGAGATACTTCTAATTTTACCACGTGAGGCCTGTTTCAGTTACCATAAGTTTCTGTTTGTGCTTAAACACCACTGAGAGGAAGGAAAAAAATGAAAAGAAAAAAGCTTTCTGAGGACCCTGGGATAACATCAGTTACTCAGTGGGGATACATGTGTGGTTAGGATCGCTTGACCCAGTGGGGTAGCTGAATTGAATGAATTTGTCCTGATCCCTTTTGTGTCTTTAAAAAGTAGTGTGTATGTGTGTGTCTGTGTGTTTGTGTCACTGTGCCTGTGTGTTTGTGTCCGTGTGTCTGTGTGACTGTGTCTGTGTATCTTGTGTGTATATGTGTCTGGTCTGTGTGTGTGTGTGTCTGTCTGTGTATCTCTGTATCTATGTGTCTGTAGGTGTATCTATGTGTATCTTTGTCTATGTGCTTGTGTATCTATGTGTACGTGTATCTGTCTGTGTGCCTGTGTCTGTGTGTCTGTGTGTTTGTGTATGTGTGGGTATGTCTGTGTATCTGTGTGTCTGTGTGTGTGTCTGTGTATCCATGTGTCTGTGTGTGTGTGTTTCTGTGTATGTGTTTGTGTGTGCATTTGTGTCTATGTGTGTTAGTGTGTGTGTTTGTCTGTTTATCTACGTGTGTGTCTTTGTATCTGTGTGTCTGTGTACCTCTGTGTGTGTCTCAGTGTGTCTCAGTGTGTGTCTGTATATCTGTGTGTCTGTGTGTGTATGTGTGTTTGTTCCTGTGTATCTGCATGTACCTGTGTGTGTGCACCTGTGTGTGCCCGTGTGTCTGTGTATGTCTATCTATCTGTCTGTGTCTAGGGCTCTCAATGTGAGGAAAGACTTTGGGTTTTGGAGCACAGGATAAAACTCTCCAGTCTTTTGTGGCTGCTGACCATCATATTCACGATGCATTTGACTATTGGTATAAGGTTGGGGGAGGGAGCATGGTAAATCCTCTCTGACCTACTCCAAACCTCCTTGGCCTGACAAGAAAGAACCCCTCTGGGCCAAATATGCCTCCTGCTTGCAGACCCTCAGCCATTTCTGCTTCCTCCCAGTAGACACAAACCCTCCAGGATGGAATAGGTCGTGGGCCCCCAGGCCAGGGTCCCCTGGAGTGGATCTCCTCCCCAGGGAGGCTCCATCTTCTAGGTCATCCCATGCTGATGTGTCCATGGGGCCTGGAGCACTAGTGGAATTCTGATCTCTTCGATCAAGTGGCCTCACCTGGAGCACTTGGTCTGGTTTTCTGCTTTGGCAGTCCTTGGCTTTGATCTCCTGGGGGGCTTTCTCTGGTGAACAGGGGTAGATCCACACTGTGGGGCCTAGGAATGTGTCTTTACTCTTGTCAGTTGGTGCATGGGGACTTAGAGAGTGACCATGCAAGAGGAGAGGTGGTTAGGCTGGAAAGATGTGCAGGTGTAGCCTTCACCTCTTTGAACAGAACTTCATCCCAATATCATTTTATCTGATGGAGTAACCAGTGGGTCACCATCAAAATCTCCAAGATAAGAACAGAATTATTAGTCATGCCAGTGTTTGCCATTATATAAGTCATGCTTCTCTGAGGCTTCAAGAGACAGAATTTCAATTCAAACTTGTTTGAACTGACAAATAAATAAAAACATATCCCTGCCAGTGTAATATCTAGGAGTGGGGGCTCCAGCTACAAGCATGCCTGAAGGCAGGTGCCCAATCATGTCATTAAAACCCTTTATCCAACTCTTGGATCTTTGTACCCCTGTGCTGATGTCATTCATAGGCAGGCTGTCTACAAGCAGTGCTGATATGACCAACAGCTTCTATTTAATCTGCCTAGAAATCCTAGTGAAAACAGCATACCTCATTCCTGAAAGCATCAACCAGAATCACAAGGCTAATTCCCATTGGCCCAATTAGATTAATGGTCCATCCTGAACCCACCACTATGAGTAGGGGATGGAGCACTCTCCAACGTGGCCGTTAACTAGACTTGCCCTGGTGACATTTTCAATGTATACAAATATCAAAGCATTACGTTGGATGCCTGAAACTAATGCAATATCCTATGTCAAGTATATCTCAGAAATGTTTTTAAGTGGCCAGCACTGACTTGTGCGTCTGTCCTTAGAACTCAGGTGAACTGAGGGTAGGGAAGGACTGGGTCACCAACATAATGAGAAGGAGGGAGGAGGAGAAGCGTAGGAAGAACTGGCACTACCAGCTTTGGGGAAAGCTCTAGCCCTTCTGGCTGTGGTCCAAGCCTCCCTAGCCAAGCTGGCTATTGTGTTCAGACACTATGAGGCAGGCCCAGCACAGCACTTGCTGGCCCCTGAATGTGCTGTGTGCCTCCGGGTCCTTGTTTGTGCAGATCCATCTGTAAGTGATGTTTCTATGTTCATCATGATGTCACTCTCAGCCCAGTGTTTTCCACTGTCCACTGCAGATCTCCTTGACAATATCCTATTGACAATATCCCCTTGACAATATCCTATGTCGCCTGACATGGTGAGTGTGCAGACCAACAGTTCAGGGGCAAAGAGCTGAGTTCCAAACACCCAGGGCTGAGAGCTATAAGTTCACAGCAGAAGTGGAGGGGAGACAGAAGAAAATAGACTCATAAAATATCAAAATTCCAATTTAAAATCAAGTGCCTCCACTTTTAGCCTCTAGGATAATATAATAGGGGATAAGTAGTTTTAACTGTATAGCACTGGAAACTCTACGCAATATTCTGTAATGACATGTGTGGGAAAAGAATCTTAAAAAGAGCGGATATATCTATGTGTATAACTGATTCACTTTGCTGAATGGCAGAAACTAACACACCATTGTATCAACTGTACTCCAATGAAAATTAATTTAAAAAAAGATCTAAAAAGTTATATTATCTACAGCATTATGGCCCGTAATCACCACTAAGGACAATGAGGTTTGATGGCCTGGTTTAGCCTCCAAACAGATCCAGATTCACTGGGGAAATGCTGAGGCCTCCCGCCCTCTTGTCTCCCTACACACAGGCTATGAGAATGATGAAAGACGGACATTATCTACATTCTAAATACATATAGGTTAATGAAAAGATCACTATTTTCTGGTAATCCATAATTCTCCCGAGATAAAGGACTCCTTCCTGGACAGTCAAGAGCCAATAGCCACTTGGACTAGAGTGGCCTTGGTTTCAGCTCCTGGCTGTGTTTTGACATTTCAAATTTGTAGAGGTCATGTGTGCAGCAGGAATGGCTGGCTAGAACACTGATGATAATATTCCTGGCAGGCTCAGGCGCTGGAAATTCCGGTTTCAAGATATCTCATTATCTGCAGGTGCCATAATGGGAAGCTGAAGGCAGAGCTGTCAATCACAGAGGAACATTTGGAAATGCAGCCGCCCCATAAAAGCTTTCCCTGACTTACCCCCTCTGCTCAACAAAGGGGGGAAGGAAGCTCAAAGACATGGTGTTGCAAGCAGCCCAGCAGCATCAAGCAAAACACCGGTGGGCTTGGCCATCTGATGTATATGGTGTCTGTGAATCACAGGCCATGGTAAGAGCCCCACAGAGTGCCTGCTTTTCTCCAGAGCTGAGCCTCAGGAAGGCATCTCTACCTGCAGAGATGGTGCTGGGTCCGCTGCCTCCTGGACTTCAGAGTCTCACAGTAAGGCCACACTATGGGGGTATAGCCATACCCTGCCAACACACCTAGAGGCTGCTCAGGGATCTCTGCAGTAGCAAAAATGGGTCCTGGCGGAGCTTTGTGTGTGAGGGTCGGAGGCATGGGGAAACTTAGAAGATTTCATTATACACATGGCACTTTCCTTGTAGGAATTTGCTTCACGCTTGGGTCTAGCCTTGAAAAAGTCTCAACAGTTCTCAAAACAAAATTGAATTTGTTGTGCTATGATGTGTTTACCAGTAAAACTTGCCTAAAAGTAAACATTCAAGAATGGATCTGATAAGTGAGGTTTAGTTAACAAGGTTTTACTAACTTCCATGTCACTGGCCTCTGCTGCTGGTGACTCCCAGGCACCCTAAGGACAAGACACAGAATGGAGGGGTTTTAGAGCTGGAGCTTCCTATAAGAATCCATGACCCAAAATGAATGAAGGAGCTTGTCTCACTTTTGCTCAGTGTTAAGAGAATGGCCACAGTGCAGACCCCTCCAGGAACAGATGGGAACTACACAGAGTGTAGTTGGGAGGGAGGGCAGGTGGGCCCCCTTCTAAAGCTGTAGCTTCTATTCAGCTCTGGCCAAACTTTGCCATGAAGAAATGGTTAACCAAGTCTTCTGGCTTTTGCAAAGAATTTGGAAATTCAAATTTTACTTTCTTATTTCCAATTCTGGCAACTGATTCAGATCAGATATTAAGAACAAAAAAAAAAGAAAAGAAAATATTTTGGACCATTTACTGTGGTCCCATTTACTGCCTCATTAATAAGAACTAAAAGATAGTTTCCAACAAATGATAGAAACTAGATAATCTCTATAATTGGTCAATAATTATATCTCCAACCCTTTATATTTTCCCTAAGAGGAAATATAAAGGAGAGACATCACTTTGCTGACAACGGTTCCTATAGTCAAAGCTATGGTTTTTTCAGTAGTTATGTATGGATGTGAGAGTTGGACCATAAAGAAGGCTGAGCACTGAAGAATTGATGCTTTTGAGTTGTGGTGCTGGAGAAGACACTTGAGAGCCCCTTGGATAGCAAGGAGATCAAACTAGTCAATCCTAAAGGAAACCAACCCTGAATATTCATTGGAAACAATGATGCTTAAACTGAATCTCCAATACTTTGGCCACCTGATGGGAAGAGCCGACTCATTGGAAAAGACCCTGATGCTGGGGAAGATTGAGGGCAGGAGGAGAAAGGGGAGACAAAGGATGAGATGGATGGATGGCATCATTGACTACATGGACATGAGTTTGAGTAAGCTCTGAGAGATAATGAAGGACAGGGAAACTTGACATGCTACAGTTAATGGAGTCACGAAGAGTTGGACACGACTGAGTGACTGAACCACAAAGAGGAAATAATTTCAGTTGTCGGAATGGCCCTCCTTTCATATCAGTTACATAATTTTCATCCTAATTGAATGAATCATTTATTCATTCAACAAAGAATTGTTGAGCTTTAGCTGTGTACCTTAGCCATAGTAGATGTTGCTAGAACAAAGATGGATAAATCCTCCCTTAAGGACCTCGGAGTCCAGTTGTCAAGACAGCATGGACATGGGAGGATATTTGATCGATGAAGTCTCTGTGCTGAAGGCCATGCCACAGGCCTGGCGGGGTGTGGTTGAGAACTGCCGCTCGGGGAAGGTTCCTGCTACTTCTGTATGGTAGTGTAGATAGGAGGTAACCACCATGCGAAGTGCACAAGTGGTATTTGTTTATACAAACCATGATGTTCACGGAAGGTCACCTACCTTGTGTTTAAGAAAGAGTGACTGAGCTTCTGAAATGAGATCTTTAGCTTGGAAAAGATGAGGCTTTGGGAAGGCTAGGCGGGTGATGGAATGGGAGAGCTGACCACTTCTTCCTATGGGGCTGCCATGGTGTGATGATCAATTTTTATGTGCTTCTGGGCTAAGGGTTGCCTAGAAAAGTGGTCAAATATTATTTCTGGGTGTGCTTGTGAGGATGACTCTAGAAGAGATTAGCATTTGAAACAGCAGAGAGGGAAAAAGATCACCCTCAACAGTATGGGTAGGTATCATCCAAATCACTGAGGGTTCAGAAAAACAAAAAAGGTGGAGAAAGAGCCAGTCTGCTCCCTTTGCTGCAGCTGAGACATCCTTCTTCTGGCCTAGGACATGGATACCCATCTCTCAGGCTTTTAGTCTCAGACAAAGACTTACACCATTGGTCCCCTAATTCTTAGCCTTCAGACTAGAAATGAATTACATCTGGCTTTCCTGCCTCTCAAGGTTACAGATGGCAGACCAGGGGACTTCTTGGTCTTCATAACCATCTGAGCCAATTCCTAGAATAAATCTCTTTGTGTATACGTGTGTGGGTGTGTATTGGTCTGTGTGTAGCAGTATATGTGTGTTCATATATGCATGCATGCGTGTTAAGTCACTTCAGTCATGTCTGACTCTGTGAGACCCTGTAGACTGGAGCCTGCTAGGCTGCTATGTCCAGGGGATTCTCCAGGCAAGAATACTGGAGTGGGTAGACCATTCCCTCCTCCAGGGGATCTCCCTGAACCAAGGATTGAACCTGTGCCTCTTATGTCTCCTGAATTGGCAGGCAGGTTCTTTACCAGTAGAGCCACCTGGGAAGCCCATGTATATGTATATGTATATTTCTATTGTAAATGTATATGTATATACATGTTCTATTTCTCTGGAGAAGCCTGACTAATACACATGGAGAGAGGAATTAGTTTTACTCCATAAGGAGGACCGATAAATGGATACAGGCTCAAGATCAAGGATCAGGAGTAAGAATCCAGGGATCAAGACCTAGGGTCAGATCTCCAAGCCGCTTAACGTCTGTGTGATCTTCAGCAAGTTGTCTCCGAGCCCCAGTTTCCTCCTCTGTAAAATAACCCCTGCCTCACAGGCCTGTTGCTATAATTGAAAGAGATAATATTGTGGAGGGCTAAGCTCAGTAACCGGGATGTCCAAAGAATTCAGGAATGTTCTAGGCAAACAGAAAGTTCATCTTTATGTGAAGTCAAAATTTAACTGTCAGCGGTCTAAACAGGAAATGAGCCATCTCTGGAAGTAATACGTTCTTCGTTACAAGAAGTGATTAAGCAGACACTTGGTGGCTAATTGTCAGGAATCCCTTTCTTTACACGGGGTTTGAAGGATGTTTATATAACTGTAAGTTTCTTTTCAGTTCTGAGCCTCCAGATTGCTTAGCAAAGGACCAGGTACTGTATAGTCTGTGTGTGTGTGTGTGTGTGTGTGTGTGTGCACGCACGCATCTACATGTGCATTGACACATGAAATAATCAATGAGATTTCTAGCTATTATGAACATTTTTCAACCAATAAAGTAAAAGAGTAAATGATTTAAATAATTTTAATTCACTTCAGTTTTAAATTTAAATATTATAGGTATTTGGTTGTCCTTGCTCCTCCCCTCAAAAGAAAACAGACATTGTGTCACATCCCCATGAGATCAAAAGAGAGGCAACAAGCAGCTGTGCAGGCTTACTTAGAATCTCTTGGACACCTCAGCAGAGTTGGAGGACAGGTGCCATTCCCAAGGGAAGCAGCCTGATGGGAGAGGAGGACTTGTCTGGGGCTTCCTTGTTACTCTGTATAGAACAATTTTCCTATATGTCAGTCCCTGGAAACAACTTGCCTAGGAGCTAAATTGGATTGTCTCATGATAAGCTGTAAAGAACATAATTTTATTTTATTTGTTTAATTAAGAAAAGAGAGGAGGATGCAGGTCAGTTTTTGGTTCTCCCAGTCCCCACTTCTGGAGCCCATGATGTCACGGACTTCTCCTTCTCTTTTCTCTCCTCTTGAAGCCTCCTCTCCTACTTTGAGAAACTCACTGACACTTGTGGGTGATTGGTTACTGAGGGGGTCTGCAGAAGTGAAACTCTGAGGCCGAAGTCAATTTCAGTGGTTTAACTTCAGGTTGGCAGGGGCAGTATTTAGGAGAGCCCTCTAGGCTAGGGAAACAGAACAGGATACTCTCAAAGGCCCTTGAAATCTCCCCAGGCGGGCAGCTGTCTGGTTAGCTAATCTGTCAGGATTTGAGATCCCATGAGACCGATATAAGAAGAAACCACTTAATATCTTTTCACTCCATTGGTTGGGTTTTATTCTGAAGTTTCAAGAAATTGTCCTTTTACCTCAAACTATAATTTGGTCTTGGATTTATTAACTTTCACCCAAGAAGGGCTGTTCTAGAGATTTCTTAACCACTGACCTGGGTGAGAAGACCACTAGCCAAATCCATAGCCATCACACCCCATCTACCCGCTCTCAGTCCATCTTCTCCTCTGGTTACACCCTCACCTTCCTCCCCTAAACTTGCTTTTAGGACTGATCTGTTCTGCCCCCTTATATCTGAAAGATACCCCATGCTAAAGAGAGTGTTTCCACTTTGATTTGAGGATCTTTGTTTCTTCCTTTTTGCCCCTTTAAAAAATGTAATAAAGTAAGTCAGAGTGGGCTCTGAGGATGCTTTGAGCCTAGCTGCATGTTGTTAGCAAGTTATATAATGTCTCTGAAGAGCAAATATGAAGATAACAGTAACTAGCCTGGAAGTCCATGCTGAAAATCAAGTTCGAAAAGGCCCACGATGTCATCAAAATGCAAATAATGAAAATCCCTCCTGTCCTTCCTGCTTGCCATTCATTTTTCCTTTCTCCCTTTCTTCCTTCTTTCAAAGAGGAATCAACAGAAGAAACCCCCATGCCAGCCAGAAATGAGGACCACATGATCATTTTGCACCATGACCCACGAAGGACCTGAACCACTGTCATTCCTTCCTAGGAATGTGAGGCATGCAGCAGCTGGAGCAACACAGTCCATCCTCATAAAACCTCAGCATCTCCCCCAACCCCCCCTTTTTCCTCCCTCCCCGCCTTCTCCCCCTTCTCCCCCTCCTCCCCAGGAGCAGCTGGGCCGCAGGCACATGACCAGGAGGGAACACCCTGCATTATGAGAGCCCCACCGTAGAGACTGGCGCACATTTTACTTTTAAATGTTTAAACTGATTGATTCTTTCTGACAACATTTTCTTAAAGGCTTTTTTACCCTCCTAATGAGTTTGAGCCTTTTCGAAAGGCATGTGATTGACGGAGCCACAGACTGACAGCTTCAAGTTTCTCCAAACACTTGGGGTTTACAGCATCCTGTTTGCACCCAGGTGAGCAAGTGAGAGAAGGGAGGCAAGGATCCAGGACCTTCATTTCAGAATACAGCCTCGACTGGCAACGTGCTTGAGAAGTAGAACCTTTTCCAGCTTACGTTGCCTGAATAATTGCTTCAGTTTTGTGATAAGTTCACAAACATTTCTTGAGTCTCCAGGATGTGCATGCTGGATAATGACAAGATGCAAAAGTACTGGTCTTTATCCTCCAGATGCTCAGTGTCACTAGGGAACTAAACAAGAGGACACCGGCAGCAGAGAATGGTCCTCCTGCAGGTGATGCCTGGGCTGGGACCAAACAAATACAGACTGTGAATGGGAGCTGAGCCCAGAGAGAACAAGATGAGGAGTGGACAGGGAAATGCACTTCCTCTCATCCATGTCTTTGGCTGGGTGGGTCCCTCAAACTCAAGTAGTGTAGCTCCTTCATGGTGACTTCTATTACAACAGTGTCAGGTCTGCGGAGGGATTCGGTAACCTCAGGACTCAAACATTACCAGGCTGGGGGATCAAGAAAGTCCTAGAAGGACATATTAAAATCCGTGGGACTTATCCTACAACCAGCGGAGAGTCAGTAAGCTCTTCCAAGGAAGAGGGTGGTATATGCCAGCCCATATTTAGAACACCATCTCTGTTGTAGTATGGAGGGCCAATTGGAGAGGAGATAAACTAAAGGCAAGACTGCAGAAGGTCCCATGAGCATCCTGGCTGCTCTGTGAATTTGCTGTTTACTCCTCTTATCAACGAGGTCAGCAGCCAATGAGTTTGGTCATGACATGTCGACTCAAGTGTTGAAGGAGCACCCAAGAGAACACATCCCAGAGAAATTGGAATATAGCATTTAAGATCAGGGCTGAAGATGCTTCAGAGTCTATTAAATAATAAGGTGTGTCTGCATGATTTGGGTTAAATCAGTTATTCAAAATGGAAATACACTAATTCACATCAAGCACACCCATTCAGACTGGTGTGTGACAACCTATGTTTAGACTCTAGACTCATAACACTCCACTCCCACCTCGGTCTTCCATTCAGTTGTTTGATCAAGCTGACCAGTCATTCATATCTGAGAAGGGTGATTCTTTGCTTGGGAGGTGACTGTCTGCAGCATATGGGTTTCCTATCTGCACTCCCCCGCCCCCAGAACACACAGGTATGGGGACCAAGGTGTTGTCCCAGCTCCAGTGGTTTGCAGGCAGCCTGTCAGGCACTGGATATGAACACACCCCCTCAATGAGAAGTCTGTGATATTCACCTATGGAAGGATCTTCTGCTTTCCCCATGTTTTCGGAGGACTTGTTTGATCAGATGTAATCAGACAGTCCAGTGTCAGTTTTTAATTAATGATATTTAATTATGCATTTTATTTACAGCAATGAAAATAAACAATAACCACACTCTGCCTTAGGTTAGCTCAGGTGACTGAATTGGTAATAAAAAACAAAAAGTAAAATGGGACTGGCCGTCACCTTGTCTGTAAGTCCTCCAGCAAATACCAAAGCCTTTTTGGAGTCAGCTCTGCTCACTCCTGCCACTCCCCAGGCGTCTCTTCCTTCCTGATTGTTAAAGGCTCCTGCCACCTTATCATGGTTTAAAATAGGATGGGGCGAACAGCATCCCCCGCTCCACACTTTGTGCCTTCATGGGATTTCACCCAGAAATACAGGCATTAAAAAAACACAAAACAGGAAGGTGCCAAAGACCCCTTCCACTTCCCCAGCAGAAATCCGAAGCCAGAAGAAATGGGTGGGAAGGTCCCCACCAAAGTAACCTGATGGGAAAGTGGCCTTCAAAGGACCCCAAAGAAAACTCTGCCAAGATCCTGGGTAGGTCATAGCCTGTCTCCCAGGCAATACTTCAGAGAGTGACATGACGGAGCCAGTAAATTACAGATTCTTCCAGGAATGGTGCCAGAGAACTTGACATTTCACATTCAGTCACACATTGGCAGCTGTCACCGTGGGTAACAAAATGCAGGCACCACCTACAGCTCAATAGGTAGCCAGTCCCCCAGAATTTAGAAGCACCCATCTCCATCCCTGACAGCCCAGTGGCCAGGGATGTGACTCCAGATGCAATTCTGATGAAACATTACTGCATGCATATAACAGGAATAGTGTTCTCTGAATGTGTAAGTTGGGTTTAGCATAGTAACCAGAAACAGACGGCTTTGGACTGCCTAGGTTTGGCTTCAGATATTTTTGCATTCTTCTGTGTGAGTTTTCTTATTGCTAAAATAGGGCATTGTCATTGAGGATAATGTAGAAAATTCAGATGAAACAGACAAAGAAAAATTTGAAAACATCTATAACTGGTAACCCAAATATAATTACTATTTTTTGTTTTAAATCTTTTGATCTATATACATATAGATTAAATATACATGCATATTAAGAGATAATATAATATAATTAATAAATATACCTTTGGACTGTAGCCCGCTAGGCTCCTCTGTCCATGGAATTTTTCAGGCAAGAATACTGGAGTGGGTTGCATGTCCTTCTCCAGGGGATTTTCCTGACCCAGGGATCAAACTCACATCTTCTGCATCTCCTGAATTGCAGGCAAATTCTTTATCCACTGAGCTATCCAGGAAGACCACAGTAAGAGATAATAGAGTAAATATATACAATGTAGTATAATATTTTATCGGAGAAGGCAATGGCACCCCACTCCAGTACTCTTGCCTGGAAAATCCCATGGACGGAGGAGCCTGGTAGGCTGCAGTCCATGGGGTTGCTAGGAGTCGGACACGACTGAGCGACTTCACTTTCACTTTTCACTTTCATGCATTGGAGAAGGAAATGGCAACCTACTCCAGTGTTCTTGCCTGGAGAATCCCAGGGACGGGGGAGCCTGGTGGGCTGCCGTCTATGGGGTCGCACAGAGTCGTACACGACTGAAGTGACTTAGCATAGCATAGCATAGCGTAATATTTTATATGCACACGCACACATCTTCTCCCCTAAGTTTAATAACACTGTCAGAAGAAACACCATTAGTTCAGTTCAGTTCAGTCACTCATTTGTGTCTGACTCTTTGAGACCCCATGGACTGCAGCATGCCACGCTTCCCTGTCCATCACCATATCCCAGAGCTTGCTCAAACTCATGTCCACCGAGTTGGTGATGCCATCCAACCATCTCATCTGCTGTCATCCCCTTCTCCTCCTGCCGTCAATCTTCCCATCATCAGGGTCTTTTCTAGTGAGTCAGTTCTTCACATCAGGTGGCAAAGTATTGGAGTTTCAGCATCAGTCTTTCCAATAAATATTCCGGACTGATTTCCTTTAGGATTGACTGGTTTGATCTCCTTGCAGTCCAAGGGCCTCTCTTCTTCTTTTTTTTAATTTGTTTATCTTATTTTACTTTTGGCTGCTCTAGGTCTCTGTCATTGTGCATGGGCTTTCTCTATGGTGGTGTGCAGTCTTATTGTAACGGCTTCTCTTGCTGCAGAGCACAGTCTCTAGGTGTATGAGCTTCAGTAGCTGTGGCACAGGGCCTTAGCTGCCCTGCAGCATATGCGATCTTCCCTGACCAGGGATCAAACCAGTGTCCCTTGCACTGCAAGGTGAATTCTTAACCACTGGACCACCAAGGAAGCCCATATAGCTTCTTTATTTGGAAAGGGAGGTGCTATGTTAAATGTTTTGACTCAGAAATAAGACTTTCATTTATCCATTCCATTTCATTCTGGTTTGTTCTTTTAAATCACAAAGTTATCAAAATTTGACTGCTGTCTTTTAAAAAATTTTTCTTGGAGTATGGTTGATTTACAATGTTGTTAGCCTCAGGTGTACAGCAAAGCGGATCAGCTATCCGTATCCATATATATCTTGAATCTATGCTTTCTTCAGGTTCAATTACTCTTGGCCATAAGTGGTAACACCCCACTTCATGGAGTGCTGCTTTTTCAAAACCCACATTGGTGATCTTGATTTTGATATCTTCAAACACTTTTATGATTGACAGTCTAACTTTGAAGCACATCAAAGAACATTAGGGCTCGGTCTGCATTTCCTATTCGATTAAACTTTTAAATAAACTTCCCTCCTACCCTTTTCAGACGTGTATTCTTTAAATTCCTCACAGGCAAGTCTGGCTTAATCTCTTGTGGGGTCACTGCTCCTTTCTCCTGGGTCCTGGTGTGGACAAGGCTTTGTTTGTGCCCTCCAAGAGTCTCTTTTCCCAGTTCTGTAAAAGATCTGTAGTCAAATACCACGGGCCTTCAAAGTCGAATTTCCTGGGGGTTCTCAGTCCCTTTGGCAGATACCCAGGTTGGGGAACCTATTGTGGGCCCTAGAACTTTTGCAACAGTACGAGAACTTCTTTGGTATAATTGTTCTCCAGTTTGTGGGTCGTCTGCTTGGTGGTTCTATGGTGGGGCTAATGGTGACCTCCTCCAAGAGGATTTATGCCACATGTTGTGCTTCCCAGGTCTGCTGCAGCGCCCCTGTCCCTGTGGCAGACCACTGCTGACCCATGCCTCTGCATGAGACATTCAAACATTCGAAGGCAGGTCTGGCTCAGTCCCTGTGGGATCTCTGGGCCCTGGTGTGCACAAGGTTACATTTGAGCACTTCAAGCATCTCTGGTAGGTATGGGGCTGGATTCTAAACATGATTTTGCCCCTCCTACCATCTTGCTAGGGCTTCTCCTTTGCCTTTGGATGTGGGGCATCTTTTTTTGGTGGGATCCAACATTCACCTGTCAATGGTTGTTCAGCAGCAAGTTGCAATTTTGGAGTTCTCACAGGAGAAGATGAGCACACGTCCTTCTACTCTGCCATCTTGAACCACCTTTATGAATGAGCCTCTTGAGGAAAGTGAAAGAGGAAAGTGAAAAAGCTGGCTTAAAACTCAACATTCAGAAAACGAAGATCATGGCATCCAGTCCCATCACTTGATGGCAAATAGATGGGGAAACAATGGAAACCGTGACAGACTTTATTTTCTTGGGCTCCAAAATCACTGCAGGTGGTGACTGCAGCCATGAAATTAGAAGACACTTACTCCTTAAAAGAAAATCCATGACCAACCTAGACAGCATATTGAAAAGCAGAGGTATTCCTTTGTGGACAAAGGTCAGTCTAGTCAAAGCTATGGTTTTTCCAGTAGTCATGTATGGATGTGAGAGTTGGACTGTAAAGAAAGCTGAGTGCTGAAGAATTAATGCTTTTGAACTGTGGTGTTGGAGGAGACTCTTGGAGTCAGATAAGAGTGAGGAGTCCCTTGAACTGCAAGGAGATCAAACCAGTCAATCATAAAGGAGATTAGTCCTGAATATTCATTGGAAGGACTGATGCTGAAGCTGAAGCTCCAATACTTTGGCCACCTGATATGAAAAACTGATTCATTGGAAAAGACCCTGATGCTGGGAAAGATTGAAGGCAGGAGGAGAAGGGGATGACAGAGGATGAGATGGTTGGATGGCATCACTGACTCAATGGACATGAGTTTGAGCAAGCTCTGGGAGTTAGTGATGGACAGGGAAGCCTGGCGTGCTGCAGTCCGTGGGATTGCAAAGAGTCAGACACAACTGAGTGACTGAACTGATCCTTTGAAGACAAGGGTGTTCTGTGCAAAGTCAGTTGGAAGCTTTTAGAAGATAAATGTTTGGTACTAAAAGAAAGTCCTCCCTGAGTTAGACACCCAGATGTCTCCTAACTGTGAAATTCCTTCCTCTGTCTCTAAGGACCTGGGGCTTTCCACCACCTGTAATCGTTTCATCAGGCATGTGATGGTCAGTCTTTTTCGTCCACATTAAAACATTGGTTTCATTCTGATTCACGGCAGCACCTTTCTAAAGAAATTTTGAGAGAAAACCAGAGGTCCAACTCTAAGTTACTCTTCTCTCTTCATGATGTTCCAGTGCTAATGACTCAGCAGAGGTGAGATTTGGGCAAACAGGAACAGTTTTATCCAAGCTGAGTTTGCCTGTGCACACCTAATGACAACCACGTCTCAAGGGACTGACCAGATTTGCTCTCAGCACTGACTGTGAACAGTAGAAAGCCCATGTTTGAATCCTGGCTGACCACTCGCGGGTCTGAGACCTTTAGCTACTTTCGACACCAGTTTATGGAGACCCTGTGAAAAACAGTCAGGACAGGTTAGCCTTGAGCCTGGTACCTCACAAAGAACCAGCAAGCACTTTCTCCAGCAGCAGCAATGGTTATTTTGTGGTGGACCTGCCCTGTGCTGGTCTTTGTTCCAAATGCTTTACCTGTATTAACTCATTAAATCCTCACTCCTATCTGACAAGGAAGGGGCTGATACTACCTACATTCCCAGAAGAGGGGACCAGGGCATGGTAGAGTTAAATAATTTACCCCATATTACATAGCTAGTAAGTAGTGAAGCCAGGATTTCACCAGCTGGTTTGGCTCTAGAGCCCTAAGTACTATGCATACTGTACCTATGTAGAATGTGTGCATTTACATAAATCTGCATTATATATGCGTATGTATTACGCACCCTCTTCCATCTCCCCATATCTCCACAAGTTCCTAAAGCACATTCTTTGTCACGGCAGCAGTGCAGCCTGCTGTATGCAAAGAGAGGATCATTCTTAGCTGCTTCTTTATTATTGAACATTGAACTCATTTGCAAGGTTTCGATATTATAAATCATGCTCTGGCAAAAGCTTAGTAGCTAAATTTTGACACACATCTATGGTTATTTTCTTAGAGCTAATTGTTAGATGGAATCGCTGGGTAGGGTGACCATCCTGTCTGGTCTGACTAGGACCAAGGGGTTTTCTGGGAAGTGGGACTTCCATTCCTAAACCAGGACAGTCTTGGACAAGTCAGGATGGCTGGGTCACATGACATTTCTACACCTGTTATTTGCTAAAATGTTCTGATGATTGTAACCCCTTAAACATAAGGTTGATATAAAATTAAGGGAGGAAAAGAAAAGGGTCTATCCAGATGACAGTTGGTATTACCACTGTGAGTTTGCATGGATTGTATTCTGAAGGCATTGACTGGGGTGTGAGGAGGGGATGCAGTGAAAGTCACAGAGACCAGTGAATACAAGGAAGACTTTTACACAAAGAAACAGAGTCTCAGAAGAATCAGAACCAGAAGAGGGCAGGTTCTGGTTTCTGCTACTTCATGAAGCCAGAGCCGAGGTGGCCAAAATAGGGAAGCATGTCTGAGCTGATTTCAAGACTTGTGTCAATTTTTTAAGTAACTAAGTGTACTTACCCATGCTAGTCTCAATTTTTCATCAGTTCATTTCAGCAAATATTTACTGGATGCCTCCTCTATGCCTGGCACTTTGCTGGTTGCTGAAAGTAGAGAGGAAAATAAGTGTCTCTGAGAAGGTACTTTTCAGAGTCTGCGGTGCCTTCCTTGCCAGACATCCAGATCCTCATGCAATCTTCACTTATTCATTCATTAGGCAAATATTTTTCTGGTACCAGGTATATAACAGCCTTCATGGGATTTATAGCCTTCCTCTTTTTCCTGCTAAAAAACTTTTTAGAAGAAAATCTGCTTTCAGTTTTGGTGAAGAAACCCTTTCAAACCTAAGATCATATGCAACTATCTCAACTTAAAAGACTCCTTTCCTTGCTAAGACGTTTTCAAAGTCAAGGAGCAGGTAGGGAAGGCCTGGGGGGATGTGAGCCCTCCTATGCAAACTGGGAGCCCACGCAAAGCTCAGCCCCTCTGCGGGAATAGCCAAACAGCCTCATGGTAAGAAAACACATGTCTGCTCCTTTCCAGGTCTAAGCAAGGGAGGGAGAATGCCAGATGCAGAGAGATGTCAAGGTTGCCAGGTCTGGGGAGCAGTGAGCAGCTAGTAAAGGGCCAGGCTCTGATTCCCCTCAGTGTTCTGCCCCATCAGCGCCCTCCCTAACAAATGCAGTCAAAGATCCTACCAATGACATGATTTTCAAAGTGCAAATTTCTGACCCCACAGTTGCAGGAGTTTTATTCTGTTAAAGGTAGTATTTATTGAACATCCATCAAGAACCTGATTGTTTGTTCCAGAAAAGCAATTGAACAGACACACCTGATTTCATTAAGATCTGCAAAATAAGTGTTAATATGTCAATTTCTAAAAAGTAGGGTTAAAGACCACTTCCCCTCACTTGGACTCCCACCATACAGCAATTGTGATTCAGTCTCAAGAGGCTGGCTCCATTTTGCATATGGCCCTCCCAAATTCCCTCTCACCCTGAGACCAGGGGACTCTAGCTGCCATCTTTCCTTTGGCCACCAGGAACCAGTCCGATGGTCCATCTCATCCTGGCTTCAAACAAGCAGAGCTCGTTCCTTCTTACAATTTGTCTACTGCATGACAGATTGCTTGAGGCTAGGGAGAGACTCAGGGAGACCTAGATTCTCCTATCTTCCTGGCATGGACTCTACCCTATTGAGGATATTGAGCAGTCAGTCAGGTGAGTACTCCATTACCGTCAAGCCATAATCAAGAGTGGCTCACAGGATCTATATGCAGACACTCCCAGGAGAGTTGGGTGCACACTGCATCACACCCGTTGGCATTCTTAACACCCCCACACCTAGACTCCAAGGTTGCTATGAGCCCCACCTGTGCCGGGTGCTGAATGAGCCTTCTGCAGAGTGTTGCCCACATGTGCCTGCCCTCAGGCACATTCTGCAGTCAGAATGCCAAGGGTGGCAGCATCTTTCAAAGCCGCAGCAGTTGCTGGAGACCTGAATCAAGATGTGGTGCTCAGAGCTCCTGACATGCTTGGAGCAGAGAGGTAGTAACCATGCCCCTGCGGTCCAGTGTCAGCTGATAGGCTGTCCTGAGAAACCTGAAAATAATGTCAACCCATAATTATGGAAGGGCTTCCCAGGTGGCGCTAGTGGTAAAGAACCCGCCTGCCAAACGCAGGAGAGGTAAGAGATGCAGGTTCTATCCCTGGGTCGGGAAGATCCCCTGGAAAAGGGCATGGCAACCCACTCCAGTATTCTTGCCTGGAGAATCCCATGGAGAGAGAAGCCTGGCAGGCTACAGTCCATAGGGTCACACAGAGTCAGACACGACCGAAGCAACTTAGCATGCAAACATGCATAATCATGGGCATTTGTTGAAAACTTCATATAGGCCACATTCTGTTCGGGATTGCATATCCACCCTAAGTGGTAGGAAGCAACAACATTCTATCCTGACAAGGCAGGGGGCCGAGGCTTGTGGAGGGGAAGTCACTTGATCAAGGTCTCGGGGCTAATCAGGGACAGATCTGGAATGCCAAACTGGGGGTGTGAACACTGTGGGATCCTGCCTTTTCTGAACTTCATGGGAGGCCCTCAAAGCCCAGCTAATGGCAGAGATCTCGAATCACTTAATTTTGTGTGTTTTAGAATGAACTATAAATGGCTGGCATTTGAAAATCAAAATCGACATCATCAGAAGTATAAAAATAATGAGGTGGGTGGGAACCGGCACACGGCGTGTATGAGCCATTTGTACAACGAAAGGAGGGGCCATTTAGAGCCAACAAAGAAATGGCTTTTCTCCAGTCGCAGATAAAAAGCCTTCTTCAGTGTTAGGGGAAGGCAGCGTTTAAGTAGTCACACTCACTGTAAGCTTCCTTTTGATTATGGCAAATAAGTTTTCCTTTAACGAGAGATTTTCTTATAAAAGGGAGGAAGGGTGAGCACAGTGAGCTCAGCCTTCTGGAGCACAAGATCTTTTCAGGGAGCCCATCCCCAGCCCAGGGCCCGTCCTCAGCATCTGTACATCCTCCCTGTGTTTCATGGGGCCTTTTATGGAGCGGGGTCTCCCAGGCTGACCATCGAGGCAGCTTATTATCTCCCAGAAGCACGTAATGTGTTGCAGCGACTGACTGCATTACGGCAAGCCCCTAAATTGTATTTGGACAAAGAATAATTGAACACTGGACAGAATAACAAATGCCCCGGTCAAGTTTGCTTCATGGGTTTATCGTGTTGTATTAACATGATAGAAATATGAATACTTAAATCTTATCTCAGGTATAGTTTATAACTGCATTAATCATTTACTGTATTATATATTTTTCATGTCAGTAAGATTGTGAGGAAAAGATTCAATTTTCACAGCACAGTCAGAGAGTGTGTTTTAGATAAGTAGGAGGCCAGGATTAAACCACTGCAACATGGCTTTCAATTGCAGACCCTATAAAGGGAAGGTTAGCATATATCAAGCAATATTAAGCAAGATCCTTCAGGCTTTGGGAAAATAAATCACCAAGGCATTCGATGCCATCACCATGTTTGCCTGAATCAGATAAACACTTACAGACTTTTTACTTATATGTGATCTAGCCAACTGGGCTGGCAAAACTGCTGTTTATCCAGGCCTGATGCTCTGTACTATGCAGAGTGGATGCTGACTGCTGACTTCCTGGATCTGTCTAGGCAGTGGAGGCAATGACCTTTGTGGCTTAGCACCATCACTTGAGACATGCTCTTCTTTTTTAAAAATTAATTTATTCATTTATTTTATATTTTGGTTCTGCCATGCGGCATGTGGGACCTTAGTTCCCTGACCAGAGATGGAACCCGTACCCCCTTCCAAGACTCCATTGGAAGCCTGGACCACCAGGGAAGTCCTGAGATGTACTCTCCTTTTTAAAGGCAGCTCTAGCAAGCCCTCTGGGGGCCCAGTGCCCCCAGAACCTTAGAATATGTTTTCTAAAATAGCTGGGAGGAGGGGAGACTGCCCCCTCCCAACCATAGATGATGAATGAGGCATTGCTTCCTACCTGGCTAAGTCCTCAAGAATCATGTCAGCATCATATTAAATCTCAACAGACATTCTTAAGGGAGGATGTACATTTTTTTCAGATCACCAGCTTCAATCCACGCTGGTGAGAGGTTAAGATGGGAGAACTTTGTTTTTTTAATAAAAACTTTTTGAAATTTCAGTTCACCCCAGCTCCCCAGCAATGTCTTTCTGAAAAACATATCAGAGGTTTGTCATATTTACTTGTGTCCTTCACGCCCTTATGTTTGTCCAGCAAAGGGAAGCGGAGGTCATGACACGGAGTAACTTATTTCTCAAAGTTTAGGAGAAAATCAAAACAGCAGGCCATAGAATAGAAAGGTGAGATGCAAAGACACAAATCACTTCCCAGTCACAAAAATTGCCAAAAAATAGCAGCTTGCAGCTGTGCACAGCAGGGACAGAAAACATTAAACACATGTTAAATAACAAATAGGAGACTTAAATATAGCTAAAAATGGACCTTATTCTGAATAAATCATGCAAGCTGCATCTTAACCGTCCTGAGAAATGTAATGGATCATGTGAAATCTGCCAAATTTGTATTTAAAAAAAAAAATCAATAGCGTGTGCTTCTGCTTTTAAAACGACATGCTGTTGGGTTCAGGGAAGATGTTCTGTGCTTCCATCGTCCCCCCTGCCCCCCACGCTCTCCCGCCGCCCATAAGACTACAGCTGGATTTAAGAAATTTCACTTTAGTTAAAGACAAGCAAGACATGCATTTGAATAAGTCTATTTTTTTTTTTGGTGGATAAAAACTATTTAACATTCACTTTGCACTGCCTTAGCATTTCACAAAATTGTTCCCTCTTTCTTTTGAACATGTAAAGGAGTTGGCTCATCTATTCTGAACCGTTTTTTGAAAACCACAGAAGTTCATTTCTCTGATACTTCTCATCCATTTTTAGCCTCTACTAAGACATAGCCATTGCCACTCGGGCAACGAGGTTTTATCCTCTCTCCTTCACTATCTAGGGATGAGGGGGGCATTTGCCTTTTATGACAAGAAGGCCAAATAAATCTCCAGGCAGAGTATTCAAATCAATCCTGCTGGCAAGTCTCCTTCTCTTGAAATGTTTGCTGCCTCTATATTTCTGTCTTCATATTATTTTCAAGTCCTTTGGCTTGCCTTCAGCGTGGAGGGCCATATTCTGGTTTATCCACGTGTGTCTCTCCTTGGAGATCAGTGTACCTTTAATCACATGAGAGAGGCCTTTGATGAGGGACTTCTTAACTCTGCCTTAATTTTGTCACAATAGCACATTTTCAGCTCCAACTGCCACATACACACACACACACACACTCACGTGCACATGCCTGGGTCTGTGTCTTGAAGGGAAGGTAGCCCATAGTCATGCACTTCCAGAGGCAGTGGAATTCCATTGCTATATGTATTTTTTGAGTCATCAATAATCAGTGGCCAGGAATGTAGTGTGAGGGCCGGGCTGTGCTGTGGAAGGGAGCATCATGACAAAGCAGGCACTCATCTGCCTGCCCACCCTGTGAACCAGGGACTGCCCGCACTGACACCAGTCTTTGTGCCTGGCTCTTTCTCCCAGAGTTCTATTTTCATTCAGAATATTCATAATACTCTCTTAGCATGAACAGCAAACCCATGGCTTTGAGGGCAAAAATATATATGTGTGTAAAGAAGAGAAGCAGAGAGAAAAAAAAAAATTAAGAAACAGGAAGCAAGCAGAGTGTTGCTGGGGAGCATGGAATGACATGATGAGAATACTCCCCGGCGACTCTGCCCCAAGCCGTCCTTTCTCAGCTCATACGGGGAGTGTTTCCACCGAGCTGTGCTCAGACGGGGGCTCTCCGAAGTCAGTAATGCTCTGATGTACTGAGAAGTCATAAATATGGAATACAGCACCGCTGCTCTATTTCCTGTATTTCAAGGATATGGGTGGAATTACAGATGGTGGTATAAGTAGTGATGAAAAAAGGGAGAAAGAAATGTAAAATGGAAGGAAGAAAGGAATTCTGGTAAAAAAAAAAAATAAAAGAAGGAAAAGAAACAAACAAAAGCAGAAAGAGGAAAGGCAGGGAACGGAAAATAAAGAAAGGATGGGAGAGACGGGGGAGGAAGAAAGAATTTGATGTTTAGCTTAGAACTCATGTAGCATCTAGTTGCCCCAGAAATTTTATTTCCAGGAGAGGAGCCAATGGACAAGTACCGTCTTCTCATTGACAATAGGAGGGGGAGGAGATGGGTTTACTTAGGCAGTGATGGCCGCTGCTTAGAGAAAGGTCTGGTCCTCTACAGCTGTGGGAAATCAATCGGGTTTGCTCTTTTGCCCTCCCACCGTCGACCACAAAGAAAATTCCCAAGCTGCCAGTCACCCCTCAGTATTCCCCAAAGACAAATTATTTTTGAATTTTCCAGTGGGGAATTAACACAAAAGGAAGCAGCAGAAAACTATTATTTGCAAGGTTGGTGGCCCACCTCAGTGTGGCCCTATTTTGAGACCATCTTTTTTTAAAAAAGGAAAAGGAGTGTTTTTGCAACAGAAAGCCCCTAGCAAATCTTAATAGGTTAATAAAGTAACATCTAAAATGCCCCTTTATTAAGACTCTATTTCTGACCCCCTTCCCATTTGGAATTCTCACTAACGCTTGTATGCTCTCATTTAGTTTTAATGGTCCAGGAGATGTGGGGTTCATCTTTGGCTTTGCGTGCCTTTTTTAATTTGTTCCTTTCTCTTATAATATTCCTCCTCTAACTTGCCTGATGTGATTCATTCTTTAAGATCTTGTTTTATTTTTAAGTCATCAATTACTCAAACTTCGTGGGCCTATCTATCCTCAGCCATCTGGACCCCATACCTTATTTTAAAGCATGTTCAAATAATGACAACCTTCTTTTCTCAATTAATTTATGGGCTGTGGGGACCATTTTTCATTTGTTATCATGCACTTCCATTTGATCTCGCCTATCTTTCTTCTGCATCTGCAACCATGGAGTATAAATCTTCCCCTCCAGCACTGTCATGGTGTCTAAGATATATAGGTATAACTCCCTATTAGTTCCACAAAACTGACCTTAATTTCTAAAAATGGTATCAGATGTGAATAAAGTTTGGTAAGATGATTTGTTTTGATTTACTTTGTACCACTTATCTTTGAGTTTTCTTCCTAGTTTTCTTTTATCTAATTTAGACAGTAGAGTCTTGCAAGCTGGGTTACAGTTTATCCATTACCTTTCTGCCAATGCTGCTCCTTAGAGAGATAGGGCTGGGAGATTTTAGGCTGTGGATAATAATAATGTGGCCCGTGGCATGCTTGAGGTTGGTTTGCGTTGTTTTCTATTTTATTCAAGCTGACCTCCAAGCTTCAATCTCTTTGCTATTTTGGAAATGTGAATATTTTCCTACGGCATGACTATATCAAGTTATTTGATATTGGATCTGAGACTTGCACAATAAAATTAAGCATGCAGATCCAAATATCTCTTCTCTTCTGATGCTCAGTTGACAAATAGGAGTATTGGAAAGACCCAAATCTCTCAGCAACCATTAGGGATGGCTGCTTTTGGAAGTCTGAGGGGCTGTGACTTATAAAGCAGAATCTGTGTGTGTGTGTGTGTGTGTTTTGTTTTACATAAACAGACTTCCGTCCAAACTAAGGAATGCTAATTAAGCAAAAACCACGGCCAGATGTTTATTAACACTTCTCAGGTTCATGGGATTTGGAGAGTGTGCAGTTTTCGTGGACTAATTTTAAAAGGGAAACACCTTTATTGGAATAATGGCCAATTATAATTGCCGACTTTGCCTATTCCTTTTTGTGCCGGTGGAGCTGACGGGGGCGGTGATTACCTCTTGGTGGAGAGATGAAATGTCTGGTGTCTCCTGGCGCAGATCGCCCCAGCAGCACCTCGACTTTGGGTGTGGCTTTTGAGCCACACAACAGGCACAGCATGGAGCCGTGAAGGAGCACGCAGACACAAAATGAACCCGGCAGTTTGTTATGCAGAGGGAGTTTTCATTTCTTTTTGCTTTTTTAATCACATTAAGACCTGGTGATCGCCTGCATGGGCACCTCTTGGTATGGGAACAATCAGAGGGAACCCTTTGCCAAACAGTGGAGCATCTCTGGAATGCCAGTGAGCAGGGAGACAGGAAGAAGGGTTGTCAGGCCTCAGCATGGTGACTTCACTCGGGGCCCAGATTCAAACTGTGGAGTAATAAAACTGAATAGCACCATATAAAACTCTGCGTTTCATAAGACAAATATTGCTCTATGCATTCATGTCCCTTGCACTATGTTAACTGTAGGAAGAAATGGAAACAGTTTTAGTGACCCCCTGGGACCTATAAAGGCTATTTCTGAGTCTGAATCTTGCTGTTTAATTTAATCATTTATTATATTAATATTCAAATGGGCTGCATCTTATTAGCTACTGCAAAGATGTTAGTCTGTCTGAAATAAATACCTAATTATGCTTTTGAAGAGAGGGGTTCTAAAGACTTTGGTATGTTTGTGCTAATAGAACAGTTCATTTGCAGATTTTTCTGCAGAAATCAGCAGTTTGAAGCTTTTTTCTCCCTCTCTTTTAAGAAAATAAAAACAAGGATTACATATACACCAAGAGGTCTCAATAGCAGTTCCTGGTTCCATGCAGCCTGGAAATTAGGGGTTTTTGTTCTCTGTGTCGGGGCGAGGGTCCATCTTAGAATGACCAGCGCTCTCAGCTCAGTGATACATTTGTACAATTAACTGTTTTAATCAAATGACCATGACATTAAATATGTTCCTGTTCAAAGGAAAAAAAATACAGATATCCTCTAGAAAATTTGTATTTCGAGTTCAATATGCTTTTATTTTTTAACATGTTTCATTATTTTCTATCTGTGCTTCAGTCTCTTTCTCTCTCAGTTCCCAGTGTAAAATCAAAATCTTATGTAGGTCATTGATTTTTACATCCACAGACAATGGACACCAGCAACTTGCAGAAATCAGACGGTGCCATTTGGAGACACTGCGCAAAACCTGAAGCCACGCGCACCCTGGGGGAGGGGCGGGGAGCGCACACCCGCGGTGTCTCCTCGGGGTGTGTTTGAGGCCAGAGGCTGGCAGGATCCATACGGAGTCCATTTTCCTAATGCCGAGCATTAGCTTCATGAGGATGGATTATGCTGCTGGCGTAATATACACAAACGGTGATGATAAATTCTAAACTAAATGTATACACTGCATTTGGCGCAGTGGAGAAATTAGTGGTAAGTGCAAAAGTTACAGTCTCAGAAACTGGGAATTACACGTTACTATCTTTCTAAAGTAACTGCCTCTGAATTTGCAATCACTCTTTTTTTTATTTTCTAAGATTACTGAAATGGTATGTCTGCTAATATCCAATTATCTGCTTCACATTTTTCCCCCCCAGATGAATATTAGAACCAAAGGTTAAAGGCCTGCGCGAGTGACCAGAGAACCCCTCCCTAGTCGGGGACAGTCTCGGTTCCCTCTCGCTGACCTCCATTTAACCTTTAAATTGACCTAGAACGAGTTTATTTTCCTTCTCCTCACATGGATGGCTGTCCCAGGAGAGGGGACCCCTCTTTTCCTGGGTGGATAATTACATTGTGGCTGAAATTTGCTTTCAACTGCACAGGGCTCAGTGTCATCCCCTGCTGTGTTGACAAGTCTCCTCCAGGTTCCTTTGCACACAGCCTTTGTTGTCACTGCCCCCAAACCACAGTTCCCCTTGTCCCCACCACCCATCCCTTCCATTCTATCTGCATACCTGCTGCATATCCGGCCCTGGCCGGCTGGTGGCGCTGTGTATGCAATCCACTGCGAATCTCTGTGGGCCCCAAGGCTCTGCCCACAGGAAGCTTTCTTCTGGATGGTCACAATGGTTGAATTTTGATCTGGGGTGAACTTTATGCTCTGTCTTCCCTGTAAGGAGGCCAGGCTGCAGCCAGGTTGGTAGGAGGAGGGGTCAGGGAACAGGGCTTCGAGCTGCCAATCAATGGGCTCCATGCTCCACACCCCTCCACAAACCCAGAGAAAGCACCTGCCCCAGGTGAAAAAATTCACACTTAGGGATCTCTGGAGGCCACAGTGAAAGCTGAGGGACCACAGGGTCTGGGGCTGGAGACCTAAGTAGATGAGCACTGCTCTGAGACTGGTCTTTCTGCAACCCTCAGGCCAACACACCACATCATCTACATCAAAAAGCCCCAAGGGACATCCCCAGGAGCTGAGATGCCTAGTGGCGGCAAGCCTTTAAAGTTCTCTGTGGGATCCCCTGCATTTCCCATGGAGGCTTGCTGAGGCAAATAAATAATGGGGATCCAAGAACAAGAGGACCCAGGGGGCCCACTCCCCAGGCTGCCAGGGTAGGAGGAGGAGGAGGATGGGGTTGCTCCCTGTGTGCTGATGGCTGGGAGAGGAGGTGACAGGAACTCCCTTCCTGACCTCCCGATTTTCCTTCCTGGCTCAGAGAGGGGCAAAGTCCCAAACCCCAACACATTCCAAACAATGAATGAATGAGCAGGTGTCTGTGCGTGCCATGGCACTAACTGCCTTATCTCAGTAATGGGGTTAACTGGTGTATCTCCTCCTACAGGTCCTTGGCCTCCCACCACATATGGTTTCCCTCATCCCAGACTCCCTGGATCCCCCAGTCCGAGGTAGCTCCTCTTCCAGCTCTCTATCTCATCACTTATAACACCTTAAATTCCTTGTTCATTTGTTTACTTGTTTGCTTCTTCTTCCCTGCACAGAATTGCAAACCCTTCAAAAAAGGGATCAGGACTGTTATGATTTCACAAAATAAAAGTGCAGGGCCCCTTGCTTAAAAATTAAGAATTTCAAGATGGTGGCATTAGAGTGTTAAATCAGTGAGGGACCCTTCTGAGTAGGAGTCCTGTATGACAATATAGGTCACAGGCCCTTGAAACTACCTTCGATGGGACACTGCCCAGCCCTGACTAGTTCACAGCTGGGCCCAGAATACTGCCTGGCACACGGCAAAAGCTCCATGCATACGGTATCACCAACCCCACCAGTGACACCCTTGCCTTCCTCATTAACTGACAGGACAGGCAGAGAAGCCTGGATTAAAGAATAAACTCATGGGATAGATGCTTCATGAGAGCAGAATTCAGGTCTCTCCCAACACCATTGGATCTCCCAAGTTGAGGCAGAGTGCATTCTATTAGATTCTAGCTGCATGAATGAATGAATCAATGAACAGGTGAGTGTCTACAGTACCCAAAGCACTGTGGGGCTCAGAGAAGGGAGAGGTTACTTCCACTGTGGGAGATGAGGCAGGACTCCTGAGTGGACTGGAGTGGGAGAGAGCGGGCATTCCAGAGAGGTGGGACCCCAGCTGTGCTCAGGGAGCAGAGGGAGCATCCTGGCGGGGAATGTGGTGAGGATGCCCTTGTGTTTCAAGCCAGCCCCTCCTTTCCTCTCCAGGCAGTGTTGAGGCTCCCTGGGAGGATTTCCCTCAATAGCAGTGTGAGGCAGGTTCAATCCAGGGGTGGAACCAGGTTGCTCTGATAAAGCCAGCAGACCAGATGCTGAGCTCCAGAAGCCTGCTGGGTGTGAATGGGTCCTTGGCCTCCTGGGAACCAACACCCAGCTGGGCACTATTGGAGGTTAGAGGCCCCAGATGCCCTGGCCTGTCTAGAAAGCTGGGTGTCTGAGGAGGGTGGTTAAGGGGAAGTAGGAGAGAAATGAGCTGGAGGTGAGGGCACCACTGGGGGCAAGTTGCAACATCTCTGACTTTCCCAGAGGCATTTGAAGATAGGAAGGCCCTGTGCACTCTGCATGAAGTCCTGGGTAGTAAAGTGAGACATTTCAAAACTAACCTTGTGGGTCCACTCATTCACAGGAAGGACAGAAGCTTCAGAGTTCTAATTATGTTCTTAGGTATCCGAGGGGTGGGAGCAGGCTGTAGCTTTGATTTATTCTCGGGTTTATATTTGAAATAACATCTCTGAGGACGTGATCCTCTGTGAATGAGTCTGAGTCCCCAGGACATAGGGCCCCTTCAAAAGTCCCTCTCTGCCTATTCCCTGGACATCCTCTTCTACTTTTCTGGGGATTCTCATGTGGCACCAAGAGCTGAAGCCAGAAGGGGGCAGAGTTGGAACTCGGCAAGAGGAAGCTGATCATCCATGGCCCCAGGACTCTGTCTCATTGTCTGTAAGAGCCTGGGGCCTCAGTGTGCCATGCTGCCAGCTGAGCTTGGTAATAAGACCTCATCACTCATTTATTCACTGCTCATGGGGGTGGGTGAGTTATGATGAAGCCTGCTTTCTGTGCAAGATCCTATGATGGCTCCAAAAAAAAGGAAATATAGTGACCTTACAACTGAGGCTTCCCATGGTGGCTCAGAGGGTGAAAACATCGGCCTGCAATGTGGGAGACCTGGGTTCTATCCCTGAATTGGGAAAATCCCCTGGAGAAGGCAATGGCAACCACTCTAGTATTCTTGCCTGGAAAATCCCATGGATGGAGGAGCCTGGTAGGCTACAGTCCATGGGGTTGCAAAGAGTTGGACACGACTGAGCATCTTCACTTTACAACTGAGGAGGCCACAGTGGACCGGGATGGGTGTCTCTTATAAGCACAGCAAGGAACAAGCAGCATAGGAGTGAGATGCTGATGGCAGGCTTCAGGGGTGGGGAGTGAGGCCTGGAGGTGGCAGTCAGGGAGAGCTTCCAGATGTGTCAGCTGAAAAGGCTTCTGAGATCCATGGATCCAGGTCCATGATGGGCTCTGTGTCCGAGCCAGAGGCATCTGTGCCTGGTTCCCCTGGCCTCCTGATCCAGTCCGGGGGTCCAGCACACCGTTTCCATATAAGTCCTTCTCCCCAAGGATGGGTCCCAGCAGCAAAGCACTGCCTTTGGGGGAAATATCAGACACTGGCAGAGCAAGTGATGAGATGGCTCATGTGGCGGGAGGGAGCCTGACAGAGGTGGGGCATCGAAAACGCTGCCCCCGGACCGAATGAGCCTTTGACCCAACAGAAATTAGTTCTGATTTCTCCCGGCTTCTGTGGCCAGATTCTTTACATTTAGGTTCATTACTGCAGCCTGTCTTTCTACTGACCGCCCCTCTCTTCTCCTGCAGACTAGATTAGATTCTCATCAAAAGTCGGGGGGTGGGGCAGAGCGTTTATGCAGATGAGTCTATGTTAGGGCACCCACGGTTAACCCGGTAATATACACTTCCATCACCCTCCGTGGAACCCTCCGAGGATCAATGTAAGGGTTTAACTACCACACAACGAAAAAACATATATTCCTGCTGCCTTGGAGCAGCCATCGGGAGGCTGTGTATATGTTTCCCTCATTATTTGGATGTGCCGTTTGAATGTTGTGATCAGTGATTCAGTGCACATGATTCATCAGGAAGACATTTGCTCGGCAGACATGTGAGGAGCTGTCTGCCTCTTCAATCTCACTGACAGGGCAAAAATGCTGATTTATAGTAAATCATTAAAATCTGCTTATTATGGCACGGCTTGTTCCTCTTCCCCACTTCAAGCCCGTAACTTGATCTGCATCGTGTCTCTTACAATTTTATACTACAGCAAGCAGTTATTTAAACAAGAGGGGAATGATCCTTAGTCTTTATTAGTGCATATGAAAGGATATTTTGTTTAAAGAAGACTAATTAAGAATTCAGACGATTTTCTCGCTCAGTATAAGGGGGCAAAAAATAAAGATTTAAAACGTCTAAGCGGAACAAAGAATGACTGTACTCAAACAATACTTAAAAATGATGATTTGGTACATATTTTAAATCATCATAAAATATCAGTTCACATGCTGCCAAAATTATTGGGAAAGCAGGGGCCGGGGGCTGGTGGCCTCGGAGTTTGAATTGGAGGGAGGCCATGTGGATCTCTCTAAAAATTAATACCAGGAAGAGGATAATGGTATGACTGTGCCCAGCTCAAATATTGTGACAACGGTTCCATTGCTTTAAAAATCATTTGGAAAGTTTCGCTCTATAAAAGGAGAGATTTAAGATTTGGTGGAAACATAACATGGGAATGTGTTGCTTGCTAGGTAAACAAAGAAATAACACAAAGAAGTCTATATTTCGTATGTGTTACTTACAGTAAAAAAAAAAAATTTAATTTGATGCCTGGGGACAAAAATCCTTGCCACTGAATTACAAAGAAGTGAATAAACTGACTCAAAATTAATCCATACAGATCTGTCCCCTTAATAAGACTAATTCCAGAGAACAAAGCAGAGCATAATGCATTTTAAATTAAGTTGGAAAATGCATAATTTATATTTGTTTTATTTCTTCATATTTTAACACAGGTGCGTTCCAGAATGCTAAGAACCAGAGAAGAAGGGCATGCTTCTGTCCGTGGCTTTATTTATTTATTTTTTTCACTTTTTAAACTAAACTAATATTTCTCCCCTTGTTCAGGAAGTGAGAGCAGACAGAAGCAGACGGAAAACATGAACACAATGACAATGGAGAAAGTGAGTATATTTGGCTAAATTTAATTTTAAGAGCTCCTAATTCCTAATACAACATTCAGAAACAGAAAAAAAGGCTGTTGCATTAATCTGAATGAAAATCGTGTTTTCTTTTGTCTCCGTGTCAGTTTCAGGAGAACCTGGGGAGGGCAGGGGAGCTCAATTGAAGAAAGGACGAGGGGTCACCAATGGGAGGGGTCCATGGAAGCCCCTCTTTCTGCCCCACCTGCCCAGGAGGCTGTGGGGGGAGGGGAAGCATTGAAAAATGCCTAGAGAGATGGGCACAGTCCCTTGCGTCATTTTGGCTGTATCGAGGGGCAGCTTTCTCTTCTTTTCCAACCAGTATTCCCTTCTCTTCTGTATATCTGTGGGTCTTCCCAGGTGGGGCTAGTGGTAAAGGATCTACCTGCCAATGCAGAAGACACGAGAGACATGGGTTTGATCTCTGGGTCGGGAAGATCCTCTGGAGTAGGAAGTGGCAACTCACTCCAGTATTCTTGCCTGGAAAATTCCATGGACAGAGGAACCTGGTGGGATACAGTCCATGGGGTTGCAAAAGAATTGGACACCACTGAGCACACACACTCTGTATAATCTACTCTACCCTCACCCCAACTGATCTCAATTTGGATCCCTCCCATTAGTCTGAGGGCATACAAAATTTATCAAGTGAGTTGCTTTAAGCTTAGTTTAACTCATTTTAGCTCTTTTTTACAATTATGGTTTTTGTTATTTTTTTTTTAAATTGCAAACTAGACAGACATGAATACTAAAATCAGATTTAACGCTTTACTATTATTCTTTAAAATAAATGGTTAAAAGAGACCTTTGCTAATGATTAAATTGTAAGGAAAATGTAGGTGAAAATAGAACGAATGCTGCTTAGTTACTGAGCACCTACCAGGTAGCTAGGTAAAAGCAGAACAGACATTTGTCACAGGGCGTGGCCATTTCCTTTTAGACAGGAAACCACCATGCAGGCTTTTTGTGAGTCTGGCTTTAGGGGCTTGACTCTGACTCCCTGGAACAGCTCAGTACTTCTTTGACTTATATCCAGAGAAGGACTGTCAGAGACAGTGACTTCTGCCTTGCTAAAGCTGCACGCCTTGCTTCTGGAAGGTTGAATGGCATACTACTTGAGATAGAATATTCCAACAGGATAAATTTAAGGTTTGGATATATGAGAAGAAGTGTTCATCATTCAGTCATGTCCAACTCTTTGAGACCCCATGTACTGTAACCTGCCAGGCTCCTCTGTCCATGGGATTCTTGAGGCAAGAATACTGGAATGGGTATCCATTCCCATCTTAAGGGGATCTTTCCAACCCAGAGATCAACACCATGTCTCCTGCATTGTAGGCAGTTTCTTTACTATCTGAACCATCAGGGAACGAGTATATGAGAGTGAATTACAAACTGGATGAATTTTTATTTATGTCAAATGTTGGTATTTGATAGATTACCAAATAATCTCCACAGACTCCTTGTCCAGAGGGGTCCCGTTCTCATGTGGCTGATGGAAGTGCCTCCCAGGGTCCTTAATATATTTGACTAACATGCCAAGTGTCCATGTCTGTTGAAACTTTCCTTCTTTCATCCATGGAAATTTTCAGGAATATTTCAAGAGAGGTGAGGGGAGTCAGGTATAACCCACGAATGTCCATTTCAACCTGAGGATGCCTCATGCATGCCTTCACTGTTTTAATTCTGATGACAGTTCTGAGATAGTTATCACAATTGTCCCCCACCAATATCATCTATTCTGTCTAGTCAAAGCTATGGTTTTTCCAGTAGTCATGTATGGATGTGAGCATTGGACCATAAAGAAAGCTGAGTGCTGAAGAATTGATGCTTTTGAACTGCGGTGTTGGAGAAAGCTCTTGAGAGTCCCTTGGACTGTAAGGAGATCAAACCACCCTGTCCTAAAGGAAATCAGTCCTGAATATTCATCGGAAGGACTGATGCTGAAGCTGAAACTCCAATACTTGGGTCACCTGATATGAAGAAATTACTCATTAGAAAAGACCCTGATGCTGGGAAAAATTGAAGGCAGGAAGAGAAGGGGATGACAGAGGATGAGATGGTTGGATGACATCACCAACTCGATGGACACAAGTTTGAGCAAGCTCCAGGAGTTGGTGATGGACAGGGAAGCCCAGTGTGCTGCAGTCCATTGGGTCACAAAATTTGGACGTGACTGAGTGACTGAACTGAATATCATCTATAAGGAAGGGGCTTTTGGTAGCTACTGTATTAGGATTTGACCAAAACAGACCCCCAGACAAGGCATTGGGACATGATCCTAGGGAGGAAAAGAAGGGAAGGAGCCACACAAGGGAAGGAATCAATAAAGGTGTTAAGGAAATGTTACCATCGGGACAGCTGGGAACACTGCTGTGGACCCACCTCAGAGAGGTACAGGAGAACCTGTTAGAAATACAAATCTTGCTCCCTTCTCCCCACCAAATCCATTAAATCAGAGTCTCTGGAGGGGGCCCAGGAATCTGAGTTTTAATGGGCTAACCTCTGACACACTGCACCTATGCTCTTTCCATCCCAGTACTTTTGGTCTGCTCTATGCAGGAGCCAGGCAGTGCCCCAGGCCAGAGCATAGCTCAGGCAAAGAGATACAGAAATCCACATGTCTGAATGGGAGGTGCAAACAGCACCCAACTTGTGGGTGGGCCTAGACAATATTGGGAGTGCTGACAAAGTCTCAAGAGGCAGGTCAGGTGGTCTAGTATTCCCATCTCTTTCAGAATTTTCCACACTTTATTGTGATCCACACAGTCAAAGGCTTTGGCATAGTCGATAAAGCAGAAACAGATGTTTTTCTGGAACTCTCTTGCTTTTTTGATGATCCAACGGAGTTGGCAATTTGATATCTGGTTCCTCTGCCTTTTCTAAAACCAGCTTGAAAGTCTGGAAGTTCACGGTTCACGTATTGCTGAAGTCTGGCTTGGAGAATTTTGAGCATTACTTTACTAGTATGTGAGATGAGTGCAATTGTGCAGTAGTTTGAGCATTCTTTGGCATTGCCTTTCTTTGGGATTGTAATGAAAACTGACCTTTTCCAGTCCTGTGGCCACTGCTGAGTTTTCCAAGCAGGTCAGGAAGCAACAGTTAGAACTGGACATGGAACAACAGACTGGTTCCAAATAGGAAAAGGAGTACGTCAAGGCTGTATATTGTCACCCTGCTTATTTAACTTATATGCAGAGTACATCATGAGAAATGCTGGGCTGGAAGAAGCACAAGCTGGAATCAAGATTGCTGGGAGAAATATCAATAACCTCAGATATGCAGATGACACCACCCTTATGGCAGAAAGTGAAGAGGAACTAAAAAGCCTCTTGATGAAAGTGAAAGAGGAGAGTGAAAAAGTTGGCTTAAAGCTCAACATTCAGAAAACTAAGATCATGGCATCTGGTCCCATCACTTCATGGGAAATAGATGGGGAAACAGTGGAAACAGTGTCAGACTTTATTTTGGGGGGCTCCAAAATCACTGCAGATGGTGATTGCAGCCATGAAATTAAAAGATGCTTACTCCTTGGAAGGAAAGTTATGACCAACCTAGATAGCATATTCAAAAGCAGAGACATTACTTTGCCAACAAAGCTCCATCTAGTCAAGGCTATGGTTTTTCCAGTGGTCATGTATGGATGTGAGAGTTGGACTGTGAAGAAAGCTGAATGCTGAAGAATTGATGCTTTTGAACTGTGGTGTTGGAGAAGACTCTTGAGAGTCCCT